>NC_052065.1:37520661-37723161 GCF_903992535.2 Arvicola amphibius | reverse complement strand
GCAAGTTTACTTCCTCTCACAATAAGTGAAGCTTGAGAAGCAAAACCCTCAAGACTGGACTCCATTGACACATTCCAAGAGAGGATGTGGTCCAGATTAAAGGTGTGCCCTTCAGCATCAAGGTCAGGATTAAGGGCCTGTTTAATCAAGCCTCCAACAAGACCACACTTACTCCAAGAAGGCTAGACTTCACTTCCTAATAGTGCCACTCCCTATGAGCTTTTGGGGCATAAATGCTTTCAAACTACCACAGCTGCTTCCAATGGGTTTAGACCAAATAAAATCACTTGGAAAGGATACGCTACAACTTAATGATCTTACAGGCTCTGCACAGTGCTCCTGGTTCTCAGCTATTTTGACCTGTTGCATATGCTGGGGTGGACATTAGTGATATAGCTGTTTTGAGTCATTTTTGCTCCTGTAAGTACCACTTTACACATAGTACTGTAAGTAGCACCAATAAAGTACATGGTTCACCAAGATTGATTGTGGTAGTATTTGTACTTTGGTCTATGCTGGGCTCCTCATCTGAGGTGAATAGATGCATGGTGTGTTGTTTCTTCCCAGGAAAAGTTTTGTCACACAACAACTTAGATGAAAACTTTTTTTAGTATATTGTTGACACCTTATTTGGTATGCCCACTAAGGAGACATTTTTTTCTTTTCAGGAAAAGTACATTAAACAGTTCTATATCATTTTTGTGGCAGTTTTCACATAAGCACATGTGTAAATGGACTAAATATTGAAACTATAATATTTGCTTGGTAACTGTGTTGTATGTGATCTTGCTATGTTAAAGTTAAATGTTCCTTTTTATTTAGACAAAAAGGGGAGGTAATGTGGGATTCCCCTCTGTATGCTGTGAATACCATTGGTTAATAAAGAAGCTGCATTTGTTCTATTGAAGCACGGAATAAGGAAAGGCAGGAATTCCAAGCAGATAGATGTAGATAGAGTAGGCAGAGTCAATGAGATGTCAAGTAGCCTTCTTAGGAGACAGAAACCAGCAGCCTCTGCCTACACATATTTACTTGTCAAATTTCAAAACTGCATGCCCAAGGAGTGACCTCCATTTACTTCCAACAAGGACCATATTTATAGCGAAATAAGAACAAATTCCTCATCTTGTACATGTCATTTCAAAACAATAAATTTTAAAAGCTTTTAAAAGTTATGATAGTTACCCAGATGAAAACAATTGAAAAATGAAAGTTGGATTTAGAAAAACTTTGTTTTTTTCAGGCTCACATCAAACGTACAGAGAAAAATGCCATGAGCTACTAGGCAATTCCCAGTTACCAGTGATTTGATTATCTCAAAGTATTAGAGAAAGAAAAACTTGTAACAAAGTTATGATTGAGAATTTCTGGACTAGATAATAGGTAAATAAATGTAAAAAATAAAATCTGATTTGTTTTCAAAGGTCCCTTGAGAAAGTTTAGGCCCAGCTACTAATGAACAGACAACAACAGTCTTCAGATAATGTCTACTAATCTAGCTATCCCCCAACTTCCTCCACAAACTTTGCTAAGAGACCCCAATCCCTCTGCAATCTAGAAGTTTTGAGTATAATATTAATAGTCAAACTTTTCTGAAAACTTGTGCATATGATAAACCTTAAAATAAATGTAATAGAAAATATAGAGGTGACCACCCATGGCTTTTGCTAGAATAAGCACAAACAAAAATGACAAATGAAAAGACAGAACATAGAAGATTTGTTAAGTTTTACAATTCTGATTATTCTGAATGAGGAAAGGAAAGAAGGACCATGAATAACTTAGTTTTCTTACGTACATGCTAATTTTGAAAATTTACATTTGGCAGTATTTGATTATTTTAAAAATAAGTATTAAAAATTATCCATTTAAGAGACTTGACTCTAGAGGGGTTCCCAAGTGTCCAAGGAGATGTCCCCAGCTTGTTCCTTGGGCAGCAGAGGAAAGGGTGCCTGAGCTGGCCTTGTCCTATAGCCACACTTATGATTATCTTGCATATCACCATAGAACCTTTATCTGGTGATGGATGGAGATAGAGACAGAGACCCACATTGGATCACTGGACTGAGCTCCCAAGGTCCTAATGTGGAGCAGAAGGATGGAGAACATGAGCAAGGAAGTCAGGACTGTGAGGGGTACCTTCACCCACTGAGACGGTGGGATAGATCTAATGGGAAATCACCAAGGCCAGTTGGAATGGGACTGATGGAGCATGTGATCAAACCAGATTCTTTGAATGTGGCTGACAGTGGAGGCTGACTGAGAAGCCAAGGACAATGGTGCTGGGCTTTGATTCTACTGCATGGACGGGCTCTGTGAGAGCCTTGTCAGTCTGGATGCTCACCTTCCTGGACCTGAAGGGAATTGGGAGGACCTTGGACTTCCCATAATGTAGGGAACCCTAACTGCTCTTTGGCCTGGAGAGGGAGGGAGTGGGTGTGTGGGTGGAGGGGAAGGGATGGAAGTGGGAGGAGGGGAGAAGATGGAAATTTTAATAAAAATAATAAATAAATAAATAAATAAATAAATAGCCATGCTGATCCATACTCTGTGATGTAGATCTGCTAAGCATGCCTACTGTTCTAATTTCTAATTTAGAAGTGCTAACTTTTCCTTCTTTCTCATTATTTCTGTGAATTCCTTCCTTACACCTTTCTTCCACATGACTTTGGCTGACCATAAACCTCCACTACAAATGGCATGAATTTTTCTCCTCTTTTCAGCTTCTTGCTCTTAGAATTGGTGTTGTGTTCAAATTGCTTTCCTGTTGTTTTTCTCCCAAACTTTAATAAAATTGTTCCTCAGATAAACAACAACAACACAAAAATTTTCCTCCATGTTTCACTGGACAAAATTTGAAAGCAAATGAAGGGAAATTATTCTTAAATGTAAACAAATAAGAGGATAGTAATTTAGTTGCCTTACCTAGGTTATGACAAGGTTATGACAAGTATTGATTTCAGAGCCATGTATACCTATGACTGTACTATATGAATAAATAAAATTTCTAAATAAAACAAAATGCAGAATGATATAAAGGACATCGTCTGATTTCTAGACATATGTATGTATGGTCACACTGGGCAAAAGACTTGAATTACTGAACAAATATTCAGCATGCTTGGTGGTGCAGGCCTATAGTCCCAGATACGCTTTGTTGATGGAGGCAGCTTGTTCGGTTCCCGGCTGCCCAGACATGAAATAATAACACTGAAACTATATTAATTGCAACATTGCTTGGCCAATGACTATAGTATACTCCTAGTTAGCTCTTATATCTTAAATTAACCTATTTGTATTATTTTGTATTTTACCATGAGGTTGTGGCCAACTGGTAAAGTTCCTCTGTTTGTCTCTGTGGGAGCTACATAGCTTCTCTTGGACTCTGTTTAATCTCTCCTCTTCTATCTGCTTTCAATTCCTGCCTTTCCCTATTCTGCACTGCAGTAGATCAAAGCAGCTTCTTTGTTAAGCAATGATATTCAAACCATACAGAGGGGACTCCCACATCAAATTTAGATGCTGAGACATGAGGTCTTAACATGTTAGGAACCTGCTTTGAATGAGTTCAAGATTTATTGATTAATTATGTGAGCTTTCAGGTTCTTGCTCCTGCTGCCAAGCTTGATTGTTGCATGACACACACCATGATCGACTCCTATCCCTTTGGAATCCTAGTCAAATAAACTCTTCCTTCTATAAGTTTCCACAGTCATGACATTTGCTCAAGAGACAGAAAAGAAACTAATAAAGATCCCATCTTTTTTCTTCATTTGTTTTGTTTTTCTACCTTTTATTTCATTTTTAAAAGAAAACAAACTTTCTTTTTTTTTCCTTTTTAACACCAGTCTGTCATTTCCTTCCATTCCTTCCACTTACATCCCCTACCTCACCCCCATCTACTCTTCAGAGAGGGCAAGGTACATTGCTTTGGGGAAGGTCCAAGGCCCTCCCTACTGTTTCCAGGCTGAGCAAGGTATCAATCCATAGAGAATAGGCTCCCAAAACACCACTACAAGCAGTAGGGATAAATCCTGGTACCACTGCCAGTGGCCCTGCAGTCCACGTCAGCCACACAACTGTCACCCACATTCAGAGGGACTATCTTGGACCAATACTGTTTCCTTCCCTATATGGCTGGAGTTGGTGAGCTCCCATTAGCTCTGGTAAACTGCTTCAGTGCATGTCTCCATCATAGTCTAGATTCCCTCTGCTCATCTTCTCACTTCTCCCACTCTTCAACTGAACTCTGGGAGCTCAGCACAGTACTCCACTGTGGGTCTCTGCCTCTGTTTCCATCAGTTGCTGGATGAAGGTTCTATGAAGATATTTAAGATATTCATCAGTCTGACTACAGGGAAAGGCCAGTTCAGGCACCTTTTTCTCTATTGCTTAGGGTCTTAGTTGGGGTCATCCTTGTGGACTCCTTATGTTCTCGCTAGCCCCACAATAGCTCTCAGTCAAAATATCTCATTCCTTGCTCTCATCTCTGTCCTTCCTCCATCTTGTCTATTCCATTCCTTCAAGTTCTCATTACCCATCCCCTTCTGCCCTCCTTCCACCCCACCCTTCTCCCCTTGTCTTCTCCTTCTGCCCTCCCTAGTTCCCCAACGCCCATGCTCCCAATTTTGTCAGGCGATCTTTTCTATTTCCTATTTCCAGGTAGACCTATGTATGTTTTTCTCAGGGTTCACCTTGTTAGCTTCTATAGGATCATGAACTATAAGAATCAATATCCTTTGATTTACAGCTAGTATCCACTTATAAGCGGGTACATACCATATTCAACTTTCTCTGTCTGGGTTACCTCACTCAGGATGGTTTTCTCTAGTTCCATCCATTTGCATGTAAATTTCAAGATGTCATTTTTGCCACTGGGTACTACTCCAATGTGAAAATGTGCCACATGTTCTTTATCCATTCTTCGGTTGAGGGGCATCTAGGTTGTTTCTAGGTTCTGGCTATTACAAATAATGTTGTGATGTCCTTGTAGTATGACTGAGCATCTTTTGGGTATATTCCCAAGAGTGGTATTGCTGAGCCCTGAGGTAGGTTGATTCTCAATTTTCTGAGAAACTGCCACACTGATTTCCGAAGTAGCTGTTCAAGTTTGCACTCCAACCAGCAGTGGAGGACTGTTCCCCCTACTCTGCATCCTCTCCAGTTTAAGCTGTCATTGGTGTTTTTGATCTTAGCAATTCTGACTGGTGTAAGATGGTATCACAGAGTTGTTTTTGTTTGCAATTCTCTGAAGGCTAAGGATGTTGAACATTTCCTTAAGTGTCTTTCAGCAATTTGAGATTCTTCTGTTGAGAATTCTCTGTTCAGTTCTCTACCCCATTTTTTTAAATTGGGTTATTTGGAATTTTGATGTCTAATTTCTTGAGTTCTTTATATATTTTGGAGATCAGTCCTCCATCTGATGTGGGGTTGGTGACGATGTTTTCCCATTCAGTATGCTGTTTTTATATCTTATTGACTGTGCTCTTGCTTTACAGAGGCTTTTCAGTTTCAGGCAGTACCATTTATTTATTGTTGTTCTCAGTGTCTGTGCTACTGGGGTTATACTTAGGAAGTGGTCTCCTGTGCCCATGAATTGAAGGCTACTTCCCACTTTCTCTTCTATCTGGATGAGAGTGGTTGGATTTATATTGATGTCGTTAATCCATTTGGATTTGAGTTTTATGTGTGGATAGATATGGATCTGTTTTCATTCTATATGTTGACATTAAGTTATGCCAGCATCATTGGTTGAAGAGGCTTTTGTTACATTGCATAATTATAGCTTCTTTGTCAAAAATCAGGTGTTCATAGGTGTGTGGATTAATATCCGAGTCTTTTAATTGATTCCGTTGATCAACCTCTCTGTTTTTATGCCAATACCAAGCTGTTTTCATTACTGTAGCTCTGTAATAGAGCTTGATGTCAGGGATGGTGATGCCTCTGGAAGTTCCTTTATTGTACAGGATTGTTTTGGCTATCCTGGGATTTTTGCTTTTCCATAAGAATGTTGATTATTGTTCTTTCAAGGTCTGTGAAGAATTGTGTTGGGATTTTAATGGGGATTGCATTGAATCTATGGATTGATTTTTGGTAGGATTGCCATTTTTATTATGTCGATCCTACATATCCAAGAGCATGGGAGATCTATCCATTTTCTGGTATCTTCTTCAATATCTTTCTTCAAAGATGTAAAGTTCTTGTCAAATAGGTCTTTCCCTTTTTTGGTTAGTGTTACCCACAAGATATTTTATGTTATTTTTGTATATTATGAAGGGTCATTCTTTTTTGATTTCTTTCTCAGCTTCTTTATCCTTTGTATATTTGAGGACTACTGATTTTTTCGAGTTGATCTTGTATCCTGCCACATTACTGTAGGTATTTATCATCTGTAGGAGTTCCCTAGTAGAGTTTTTGGTGTGACTTATGTATACTACCATATCATCTGCAAATAATGAAAAATTGACTTCTTCCTTTCCTATTTGAATCTTCCTGATTTCCTTTTGTTTGTCTTATTGCTCTAGCCAGACTTTCAAGAACTATGTTGAATAGATGTGGAAAGAGTGGAGAGCCTTGTCTCATTCCTGATTTTAGTGAAATCACTTTGAGGTTCTCTACATTTAATTTGATGTTGGCTATCAGCTTGCTGTATATTGACTTTATTATGTTTAGATGTGTTCCTGTATCTCAGATCTCTCTAAGACTTTATCATGAAGGGATGTTGTATTTAGTTTAATGATTTTTCAGCATCTAATGAGATGTCGATATGTTTTTTCTTTCATTTTATTTATATGGTGGATTACATTCATAGTATAAGAAAAAATAAAGAGTACTACCATTAATATAATTTTAAATTCTTTTCTGTGATAATCTTTGGCAATAGTTGTGTTCATAAAAGAATATAGAAATATGATGCAACATAGCATTTCTGGCTATCTATATAGCAGTAGAAATTGGAAACTTGTAATGAAAGATTTGATCTTAAGGTATTTACACTTTCATTGATTTAGTTATATATGACCAGTAGCCAATGAAAGGAAGTGTAACCTGATAACCTAGCCAAGAATATGCTTGAGTGGCTCAAGGGAAGCTATTCTTGAATGACTTAAACTAGTCTGGAAAAAGATGCCAAATACCGCTGAAATTACCTGGTAACATTACTGACTATACCAAAACCTCATTTAGCTATAAGAAAAAATTAGATAATTAGAAAAAATTAAAGACTTTAGTGCTGATGTCATAATTTCCTGTTACATAGGGCAACCAAGAGAGCACCCACTGACTATAAATTCCTGCAAGCAAACTACTGACAACTTTCAGCTACCTATAAATTATAATAGAAGACACTTGAAATGACCAGAAAACAGATATCAATCTGCATGCTTAACACAAATTTATTGAGCAAATTCTTACAGAATGGACTTTCTGTGCAGGGTTTTCTGTATTTTTCTCGGTATCTGGCCCAAATACAATTTTATACATGAAGTAGATCTTCCTTTGAATGCACAACAAAAGTAAAATGATTTATAAGTTTAAACATCATATCTAGGGTCTTCCATAAAGGCCATGGCTCTCCATTCAAGGTATTCTGGCTCTAAATTGGGGCTCATGTTTAATATTTATTGGAGTGGCCATAACTTGCAAGCAGAAAGTTTTAAACCATGAAAAACTGGACTAATTTAATGGCTCTCAACGTATTGGTTGTGACTCCTTTGGGGGTTGAAAAAACCTTTCACAAAAGTTGCCTAAGATCATTGGAAAACATGGATATTTATATCATGATTTATAACATTAGCAAAATTAGAATTGTGAAGTAGCAGTGAAAATAATTTTATGATTAAGGGTCTCCACAACATGAAGTATTAAACAGTTTAAATATTAGGAAGGTTGAGAACAATTGGTCTAACTTGAACCAGTGAAGATATCATGGATTTTTTAATGTCATAGATACATTTGAGTTGAGTATTCTGATTGTTTTGTTGACAATGAAGGTAACAAAACTGACCTTACCCTTTTTACTTGAATGCTACAACTTGGTCCCTACCTCTCTGATATCTAATTAATCTCATTTTATTTATGCTTCCCAGTTCAAAGACAACAATAAATATAAGATTTCTGACCTTACACAAGTATAATCATAGAGCTATTCTATTCCAGTACACTACCACAAATCTACTCTCAATAATTTCAGTGAATATTCTATCTCATATATCTTATGGGTGGGGAATAAGTCTTAGATGACAAATATACTAAAATAATCCATTCTTTCTGAGCTCATGATTTCATTCTACATAAAACCAGTACACATATGGTATTTTAGCAGTCTTAATATAGGCCATCATTTGATATTTTTCAGTTAGAAAATCAAACTGCTAAAACCCTCTCTACCATTAGGAATGGCAACACTATAGGTGCTTTTGGGTCTATATAAATGCATTTAACTTGATCCAATTTTATGCTTTTATTCAATTTTAACCTATTCTATTAACATCTAGTCTCAAAAACTGTTTTCCAAATTTCTTTCTGTATAATGTGAATACCCAAGTAATCAATTTTAAATATAGCATTCAATTCTACAATATTTCACTTTTATCATTGGATAGTTTTTGGAAATGAATATCCCTTTCCCACTTTCATATTAAAATAGTTATAAATGTTTTATTCTATTTTTGTTTTGACTTAAGATAATAGAAATAGTTTATTCTGTTTTTATATTTTTATTTAATATAAAATTAAACACATTCCAGGGCAGTGGTAGCATATAAGCCAGGTTGATCTATGTGAGTTCAAGGCCATCCTGGTCGACAAAGCTAGTTCCAGGACAGCCAGAGCTGTTACATAGAGAAAGCCCATCTTTAAAAATGTAAGAAGTTTGCTAGGGCATACTGGTGCTTGCCTTTAATCACAGCACTCCAGAGGCAGAGACAGCCAAAACAATCCTGTACAATAAAGGAACTTCCAGAGGCATCACCATCCCTGACATCAAGCTCTATTACAGAGCTACAGTAATGAAAACAGCTTGGTATTGTGATTTAGAGGCCAGCCTGGTCTACAAGAAATAGTTCTAGGATAGACAGGGCTGTTACACAGAGAAACCCTGTCTTGAAAACCAAAACAAAAGAACAAAAAAGTACATGTTCATCCTTTAATTACTAAATTTATTAAATATATTTAGCTAGTATATTTTAATAGTTTGTATAATTTTACTACTCAGTTTCATTTGACTTTCACAGCTTGTCACCAGGGGCTGGATAGTATTAGAATTCTAAATAAATAGGGGTGAAGGCTAAAAATGAATTAATAAAACATTTCAGAATTTCAAAAATGTACTTAAAAATTCATTTCAGTTCTTTGGTTTACTTAAAGATGAATGCCATTTTAAAGACCTTTGGAGGACTTGTGCAAGGCTTTCTTTATAATAAAACTATAATCTAATATATATAATATATAATCTAAAGTAAATAATTTTCATTAATTTACTTTCTACTTGACAAGTCTACAGCTTTCAATATCATGTAGATCACCTGATTATAATAATTTCAAATACTTATTTTATAAAAGTAGGCAGACAATATATAAACATGCATTCACTATAAGAATATTAACTAGCAAGGTATGATAGATGGTTTCCTAGCACTAAGATTAGCATTCCACATGTAACAGGAGTACACTTTCAATTAGTACCCCAAAAGCCTTACTTTTATAGATGATCATATCACATGTTTGATTTTATGATTTGTACATCAAGAAAACATAGTTTTTATAGGAAGATATTGTAATAGGATGTCCCAGATCTTGTTACCCTCCTGAAGTACTGACTCTACAAAATTATAAGAATTTTAATACCTTCATGAGAACTCATGAAACAAGAGGTTTCATTACCCAAGGTGAGCAAAACAATGCAACAATCTGGGTAAAATGCTGGTTTTCTTTAACAGTGACCACCCCAGTTTCATGATGGACTACCGTAGAATTGGTATACACTCAACATTCTTAGTTTGTAGATGTTTCTAGCAGGACACTTTTATTATTTCCTCTTTCTGGTAATACTGACATGAACCAGTATCACTTATATGTGTAGGAACTTCCAAAAGCAAAGGTAATTTGTGGTGACTTGCTGCAGCCAGAGGCAAGAAAGGATAAGAAAAACATGAGCTGATGGCCTCTCCTTCAAGGGAAGTAGAATATTTCTTAAATCCAGTACTCTGAGGCTAACAGAGGTACTGTATTTGTCTTGTCATACATGGGATGATGAGAGGGAAGCAGTATATTCAGAACAACTTTCGGTTACTGGAAAAAAAACAGCTCCTTGCTGCAGCACCAAAGAATAGAGGTCAACAGAGGGAGACAGGGGTTATGAGCATTTGAAAAACAGGCCAAGAAGGATGTCTGAATAAATTCACTTAGAAGAGAGAAGAATTTTAAAACTTTATTCCAAACAATGGATAGAATATTCAGACATATATCTATAAGAAAACAGAATAACTGAACAAGATCACAAAACAGCTGAGTCCAACAGACATGTAGAGAATAAACCACTGAAGAGATTGATATTAAGCATACAGAATATACTCTAAGATAGGTCATGTTTGGCCACAGGGAAAGTCTTAGCAAATATCTGATCTCATATCAGCCACCTTTTCTTACCAGAGTAGAATGAATTAGAAAAAAGACAATATATGTGAAGAAAAGGAAAATTTCACAAATATGTGGCAGTGAAGTAACATGCTTAGAAAACATGTGAAGCAAAAAAATAAATCACACATTACAGAGCAAAATTTGCAATTGTAAACAACCACATGTTTAAAGTAGAAAAGGGATGGGAAGGTGACTCAATGGATAAAAGTTCTTGGCTTGAGGATCAGAGTTCAAAACTCCATTACTCACATAAAAAGCAGCACTTGATAGCATATGCTTTTAACCCAGCAGGCTCAAATGCATAGAACACACACACACACACACACACACACACACACACACACACCATATTTACACCTACCACAGATACAAAGTAGAATGATCTCTAATTAAGAGGAAGAGAGTAATCAGAAGTATTTTATTGGAAAAATGTCATTACGTCAAAGAACTACAGGCAATTTATAACAGCAGAGCAAAGAAGAATTAGCCCATCCAGGGAACAGCCCCATTATTGGTTGTCCAATGCAGAGTGCTCAGCCTTGAAACTATATAAACCCCAACATCAAGAACAGACTCAGTATGCTGTGTGTGCACACATATACATATATACACATATATGTAATAATAATAATAATAATAATAATAATAAATAGGTTATTAACTTGAGAGTAGAAGAGATATGGGAGATAGTCAATGGGCGTTAGCTGGAAAGGACTGGAGTGAGAAAACGGTATGGCTCTATTTCAACTTAAAACATGTTAAAAATTGAAAACAAGCTGGACAATTGCTCATGTCTTTAATTCCAGCACTCAGGAGACAGGTGGATCGCTGTGAGCTTGAGGCCAGACTGGTCTACAGAATGGGTTATAGGATAGCCAGGTATATACAGAAAAACCCTGTAATGAGAAAAGAAATGAAAACAGTAAAATGGGCAAAGGCTCAAACAAATATTTCCACAAAAAACATATACACATCTCTAATCCTGATAAGAAAATATCTTCAACTTCACTATAAAAATTATAATCAATACATGAACAAGATGGCTCATTTGGTAAGGGTGCTTGGTACTAAATATGAAAACCAAAGTTCAATCCCATGAGCCACAAAGCAGGAGGAAAAAATCAACTTTCACAGATTGTTCTCTCTCCTCCACATGTACATCATACATGCACGTACACACATACACAAACACAATAACCAACAAAATTAATAATATATATATATATATATATATATATATATATATATAAAATAAGGAAAAGCAATAAGTCAAAGTTTCAGTGAGATATCACATAAGTCCTATTAGGATAACCACTATAAACTAAACAAAAAATAAAAATTTTCATATTTCTGGAGTAATGTTACCCTTGAACATATTTTGTAAAAACTGGGATGACCATCATGGAAAGTAGCATGCAATTTTCTTGGAAAAAAGAAAGCAGACATTTTATAAGCCTAATTATCTCACTTCTGAAATAATATGTAAATTATTGAAAACAGGTTCTTAAAGTAATACTTCTCACTCATGTTCAGTATACCATCATTCACAAAAGTCAGGATGATAGAAACAAGCTTAATGTTTATGGATGAATGAATAAGCAGGAATGGAATTTCATTCAGCATCTTAAAATAAGAAAATCGTTCATGCACTGAAGCCCTTGGCTTGATGTTGTGGAATATTACTTTAACTATGTAAAGGTGTGTTGCTTTTGTTTATGCTGCATTTGTTTAATTACGTAAAGATGTGCTGTTGTTTCACCTTGTCTGCCTGAGGAACTTGATTTTTCTACTAAAAACGTGGTTGGCCAATAGCAAGGCAGTAGAGCGATAGACCGGGGCTAGCAGGCACATAGTATAAATACCAGAGAAATCTAGGCTCAAGGAACAAGAGAGAAGAAAAGAATGAGGGAGAAGGAAGACCTCCTCACGGCCAAAAGCCAGGCCGCCTCCAACCAGCCAGACCCGGAGGAAACCGGTAAGTAAGCTAAAAAGAATGAAGGAAAGGTTAATTTTTTTATTTTTAATTGTTTTTTATTATTTTTTCTCATTTTTTATTAAAAATTTCCATCTCCTCCCCTCCTCCTCCCCCTTCCCTCCCCTCCCTTCCACACATACCCCCACTGCCTCCCTCTCCAAGCCAAAGAGCCATCAGGGTTCCCTTCACTGTTAAGTCCAAGGTCCTCCCAACTCCCCCTAAGTAAAGGTTCATTTTTGACCCGAGGCAGAAGAAAGGTAAGGCTAAGATAAGGCTGGGCATTCCTAACTAATAACAAGTCTCCATATCATGACTTGGGAATTGGTGGCCTGCTACAGTTTGATCCCTAGCACTACAGGCAGAGTAATGCATACCTATATACCTGTATTTCCAGCACTCTGGAGATGGAGGTAGGGAGGTCAGAAGTCTAACATTATTCTCAGGTAAGTTCAAGGCTCACTGCAGTACATCTGTGAATCCTTATCCCTGCCCCACAAGAAAAAGGAATCTGTCATGTCGATCATGTGAAAACCCAGTAATCACATTTGAAGACAAAATACTAAATTAATATTAAATGCCTAGGGTTTGCTTATTCTCTAAAAGAAACAGGTTTATTTGAAGGCTGAACTACAAGATCAGTTTTTTTCATGTTTGTCCTCTGTTGAGCACTCCCTTAGCTGCTTCATAACCTCCTGCCATGTGGTGTTAAGGTTGGGATAATAACAGGAGGGAGAGAACCATGGGAAAACTAAAAACAAGAAAGGAATTCAGGAGTCAGTTTTTATACATCTTATTTTGCTAAAATATGCTTCCCTCAAATTCCTTACATAGACAATGATCTGTCTCTCATAAAAACAATCTTTTTTTTTTTTTACAAAATTAGAGAAATTTTTGAGGGTACATAGAGGACCATGGTTGAGGAAAGAAGTCAAAGTCACCCATATTACTGTCAAACTCTCCTATGCATGAAGGAGCATAATTGGAGTCTCTCTAAAACAGGGGAATTCAGCATGGGATCACCAGTATGTAACATTCAAAACCCACTTTGTTTGTGAACCTGGAGTTTTTAGAGTTAAGCACAGAAAAGAAGAATAAAATGGTTCCATAGCAGTGGTCATCTAAACATTTGCTTTCTACACAAATTGAAGAAAGCACAAAAACAATCTTTATTGTTTTACTTGGGCTCTCTTGATGACTAGAACAAAGGATATGAAAACTATATATAAAATATATTACTATATAAAATATAATGATTATGTATAATAAATAAATATATTTGATAGATATAAACTCTTAGTGAGGTTTTTTATTTTTAAGTTTTTGGGGTTTTGGGTAGGCAGGGTCTCTCTACATAGCACTGGCTGTCCTGGACCCTCACTAAATAGATAAGCAAGCCTTGAACTCACAGAGGTCCACCAGTGCTTGGATTACAGGATTGCATTGCCATGTTTGGCCCATGTTTTAAAATAATAAAGACAGCCAAGCTATCCCTGAAATAATGATAATCTGCTAGTCAGTCCTAATGGTCACAAGTTAAGGTAAACCCAGAAAAACCTGGTTTTCATTGGAAGCAATGACCAGTAGTTAGCCCACAGGCAGAGTCCCTATTCCTTGATGAAAGCCTGGAAATGCTGGTCCTGCTGTCTGTAAATGAATCTGAAGCTGCAACAACAGAGTAAATCAATCCAGCTACAATGGGCCAAACAAGTAAAGGGTGAGAATTAATATCATTCTGATAACCCCTTTTTATCTGGGCTGCTACCTGAAGGTGCAGCTCACAACTGAGGTGGCCTTTCTAAAGCCAATTAAGGAAATCAGGATACTTTTTCAGGTGTGGCTCCCTACTCAAGTAATTTCAATTTGTAGCAAGTTAAGTTTAAAACTTTAAAACCAACCACAATAGCCACTAAAGATTGAAGGTACCTGATTGACATACATGATGATGGCTATAAAGCAGTATTTTCTGGTTATTCAGATGTCTCTTTTCTATTAAAAATTTCCATCTTCTCCCCTCCTCCTCCTCCTTCCCTCCCCTCCCTTCCACCTATACCCCCACTCCCTCCCTCTCCAGGCCAAAGAGCCATCAGGGTTCCCTTCACTATGTTAAGTCCAAGGTCCTCCCAACTCCCACTAAGTCCAGGAAGGTGAGCAACCAAACTGACAAGGCTCACAGTGAGCCCGTCCATGCTGTAGAGTCCAAGCCCATCGCCATTGTCCTTGGTTTCTCAGTCAGCCTCCAACGTCAGCCACATTCAGAGAGTCTGGTTTGGTCGCATGTATTAGAATGGCAAATTGTCCAATGATCTACCCATCTCTGATTCTAAGTACATAGCTATAACTTCCAAAGACCTTTCATCTGCTGTGTGTCATCTTCACTTCTAACAGACCTTCAGATAGAGCACATAAGTGCAGGTAAGTATGTGAAAAGTAACTAGGAGAAGATAAAGTGCTGTAAAAGGCCAGAAAACAGACTACCAAACTGAAGTTAGGAGAGGCACACACTACCACTGTAACAATTAGAAATAAAAAGGAGTTATTAAGAATTTTTACAGAAAAAAATAATGGACAGTGGAGACTAATGATAATGTGCAACACCTATACTGTTTGGAATGCAAAGAGGACAGAAAATCGTAATCAATCCAGGTAACGAGGTCCCTGTGCATTCATAAATCAATCTTTGTTGCTTGCTCTACACAATTTGAACAACAATTTTTACAGAAATACTTTAACCCTAGAAAATGAATGATACATTCTTGCTTTATCTACTATGTAATCCAAAATAATATGAAGTTTTAATGTTGGTGTTATTAATGGACTATTTCTTTTATCTTGTTTGTAATAAAATGCCATAAGTATTCCTTTTCCAAATATAACTCTTAAAGTGGTACCCAAAACTACAAACCATATAAATTTATTGAAATGACCTTGCAAAATGATTGTTTCATACTCTTTTCACATCTCTTATCTCCAATATTCACTCAATTGTCATAAATATTTATTTCTATTTAATGGCTTATCATATTTAAGGGTTCATTATTCAAATTCCAAGTCCAGCAGCAAATCCTAGCTCTGTTATCTCAATAACATGCCAAGCAACTGTATGAATCTCCTAGAGAGCTAGATTTTATAAACATTCAAATATATCCTTTTCTACTACCTTGTTACGCATTATGCATTCTTGATACTATTAGAAAAGATGACTAAAGAGGCAACCACCTATAGATGAATCCATTTCTCCTCTGCTCAAGTCAAAACAGTAGTTCAAAATTCTATGTTGAGGATTAAAGTGATATTCATCTTTTCTGGGCTATAAGTGATCTTTATCTCAGTCTCGCATAAACCAATGGAATAATGTGCTTAATAATCAATAATTATCAATGAAATCAATACTTTAAGCTGAAAGGCAGTTCCCTTACACTTTTGGAATATCAAAAATTGTTTTTACCTCAAACTGTTTTATAGAGGCACTGCATAAGTATATTTATTAATACATGTTGGCTTGCATTTTTCCTTGTTGATATACCACTTGACCAGTGGTTACACAACTTAAAACTTATCAGTGCCAAGATTAGATGAATATCACGTATGAAGCAGGCGAGCTTTAATCAGTTATCACAGTTCATATTTGAATGTTAAGACTTTGAATATAGGCTATGAATTAGATAAAATATCACTATTAGCTTTACTGGTTATAATGATAAGTTTTTTTTTGTTACTTTTTTTTTCCTCATGGTTTATTTTTTTTATATTTAAAAATTTCCATCTCCTTCCCTCCTCCTCCCTCTTCCCTCCCCTCCTTCTCCCCCTTCCCTCCCCTCCACCCATACCTCCCCTCCCTCCCTCTCAAGGCCAAGGAGCCATCAGGGTTCCCCACTCTATGCTAAGACCAAGGTCCTCCCAACTCCCCCCAGGTCCAGGAAGGTGATCGACCAAGCTGAGAAGGCTCCCACAGAGCCCGTCCATGCAGAAGAATCAGAGCCCAGAGCCATTGTCCTTTGCTTCTCAGTCAGCCCCCGCTGTTGGCCACATTCAGAGAGACGGGTTTGGTCGCATGATCCATCAGTCCCATTCCAACTGGAGTTGGTGATCTCCCATTAAAAGAAAGTGGCATTCATTAAAAATGTTGAGTATGCATTCAGGTGTGTGTGTGTGTGTGTGTGTGTGTGTGTGTGTGTGTGTGTGTGTGTGTGTGCGCGTGTGTGTGAGTAAAATACAAGAAAAAGAGAAAGGAAGAGAAAAGTTGTGTGTGGAAATTTTTAATTCTACCAGTAGAGTTGTGTGATACTGTATATTGTACTGAAGTTTGAGCTATTCTGAGTTGATTAAATTTTTGAGGTACAGAATTGAAGTGAGAAAGAGGTAATTATTCAGGAGTTTTGGGTGGGCCTAAGCTGTAGTTTGTAAATGCAAATTACCCTGAAATAGTATTGGAAAATATGTCTGAAACAGCATTAGGTATAAATTCACTGGAATTTCACCTACTGTATCATGTACAGTGTTCCTTCAGATTTGAAAATAGTTATTTAATTACTTATTTATTTTTCAGTGCTGAACAGTGAACATAAGCCTTTTGCCAGCTAAATAAGCATTCCAATGATAAGCTATATCCCCAGTATTTAAAAAATAGATTTTAAAATTTATTCTTTGAGATTTCCTTGCATGTATAAAATGAATATTGATAATATCCACCCATCATTCTCCACACTACCCCTTCATTTTACTTGAGAGGAGACTCTCCTATGTCCTTGAACTCTCCTAGCCCTCTTATCTCCACCAAGAGTGCTAGAATCCTAAGTGTGTACCACTATGCCCTACCAGTTTAATATTTTTTCTATCAAATTTCAAAGTTTCAATTTGTGAGACTGTATTGTGAGTCAAGATGTAAAAAATTATTTGGTCATTATTATTCTAAATGTTGCCTATTTTTTCCCTAGAATGAATTAAAATCAAATCTATTTATTCCTGAAAAGCAGGGAAGTATTTTAAAATTCTTCCAAGTAAGTACTAAATTTCTTTCTACTGTGAACATATATATTTGCACACTTTTGGATCAAAATGTTTTCATGTGTGTCATAAATGTCAGTTGATGACATTCAAAACATGCAAAAAGACAACAGTTGCTTTTAGTCATTATAAATTGAGCCTGTTCTCCTCATTTGCAAAGCATTACAATAAAGCTATGAGGGAACAATTCCCATATAATGGCTATGATCAGAGCTTTGTTTTAGGAAGATTCAACTTGATTTATGGAAATGAGATAGTAGATGCTAGGTACTCAACTCAGTATCTACACTGAGGGCTTAGTTCTAAGCCATTACCATCATTTTAAAGGTGTCCATAGCATGTAACCCTTCATATTTCTGATACCATGTATGCAGAGAGTTATAGGTGATGCACTCAAGGACAAGATATCTGTATCTTGACAGGTATTTTTCTGATGGGCAAAATATTCCATTGTGGGAAGCACCTTGAAGCTTTAGGTTCTTGTCAATATATAATACAATTAAATGCCAGGGGACTTGTCCAATTTTCATGTATGCACACCAGTGAAGTGACGGTGTCTTCAAAAGCACCCATCTTCACTTTAATATTATTTTCCTTATGACTTTGACCCTTTGGGTATGTTCATGAAGACAATAAAAAAACTATTTCAAAAAATGAGAGGTTTTCATCCATGATTCTAGAACAAGCCATCATAACTAGCAAATATACTACCTTTGTTTTTGTGATCCACAGAAGAATGTAATCAAGTAAAATTTGTGTGCATTGTTCTTTTTTATTCTGGGGAACATCTGAAATCAAATGCTATCTTAAATAACAAAGTGGATTTTTTGGTCAAAATCGCTGCATATTTTAATTCCTTCTCAATACACAAAATAGAATATTACTTGAATTTTATTTTTCTTTAGTATTTTAACAGCCACTTGATAGTGCCTCAATCATTTGCTAGCTATCATGTCCCTATGATGAGCTATAAATTAGAATTGTGATTTATATGATTTATTTTTTAAAATGCAAAACATTAAATAGTTACAACATATAACATTTCAGTCAATGTCTTTGTCTAAACCTGATTCTTTCAGATTCACTGGAACTTAAATTGCACTGCAGAGGTTTGGTTTTGTTTTTCCTTCCTTTTTTCCCAGGCAAGATAGCAAGGATGCAAACTCCCATACTATGTGGGCATTGGCTATGGGCCTGTCCAAGAAAATGTAAATTATCAGTTATATTTTGATCAGGCCCAGTGTTCTAAATGAAGTTCTCTAAGGGTAAAGGTACCCACAAGCATGTAGAACAGCAACAGAGGTAAGCTGTACCCTGGAGGCGTTTTTTAGAATTATCTTTGTCTTTCCTTTTCACCTTCTTGAATCATTGCTAAAATGGTAATTTTGTTTAATCTATAATAATAATATTGATAGCATTGTTAATCATATATTCAATTTTCTCTGGTAGATATTAGTTAATAAACAAATGATCAACTATTGGGATTATTTGTGTATATATTCACTGTGCATTGTACTGGTTCTATAAATTTTTTTCTTACAAATATACATTATGTTTTTATGATGTTTTCCAAGTCAATAGGATTTTGGCTAATCAATTTTCTTAGTATAAATATATAATAAGGAGAAATAATAATTTATCATTTAAAGAAAGTTTGTTTCATGAATAATGAGAAAAGGGCATGAAGTAATTTATATATGATTTATTTTCAATTGCTTCCATACTAAAATAGCAAAAACTTAATGACTAAAGGCAAATATCTCACAGATCTGTATGTGCAAATTGCAGGTACCACAAGGCAACATCAGGTTGCCCACTAAGCCTATAATTCCTAAGTAGAGAGTATAATATGAAAACTGGGAATCTGGTGGTCATAGAGGCTCATGCCTGTTTGGAGGGTGGTATCTGAAGCAAGAGGATTGCCAGTAGTTTGATGTCAGAGACTCTGTCTCAAACAATTTAAACAAGAAGAAGAAATTGCATGTTTAAATGTGTTTGTTGAGATCAATGGATTTTTCTTATATGCTTATCTGTATGACCATAATTATATTAAAAATTTAGAACAAGTCCCAAACACTATCCTTTAACAAAAAAAAAAAACCTTACCTTTTCTTCCCACCTTGCTTATTATGTAACCGAGATCAATTTCCTTCTATATTTCTCTCATTTTATGCATTTGAGAGTATTATAAAATGTAGAACCATAAAAGTGTATGCTTTTGTAACTGAATTTGTTCTGACTCAATAGCATGGCCTTGATCTCCATACAAGTTGGTAGTATATCAATAGTTTGTTTCTTCTTATCCCATGGTACAAATATCCCACATTTTACTGAAATATCTGTCTACATGTACGAACATTTTGTTTCTTCTTATCTCAGGGAATGAATGTCCTACAGTTTGCTAAAACATTTGCCCATTGTTGAAATATCTTGCTTGTTTCTACTTGGGAACTTCTACAAACTAAGTTGCTGTGAATAATGATGTAGAGAGTTTTTGTGTGTGTGCCTGTGTAGATATAAAGTCTCATTTCTGGGCTAAATGTACAGAAGAGCAATTGCTATGCTACTTGGTGAGTTGAAGTTTGTTTTGTCATTTTAAAACTTCCAAATATTTTGTAGTTTCTGTGCAATATTATATTTCTGATATTCATCAATAATCTAATTTTTGCACTATTAATAACTATCTGGCATTATAACTTTATTATTTATTTTACATTATCGTATTTATGCTATGGCATTTCACAATAGTTTTAAATTAATTATCAATTGCCTGAGTTTAATGAACTTGAATTTCTTTCCGTGTATTTGTTTATGGCTGGCTATATATCTTCTTCAGTGAAATGCCACTAGTTGGCCTTTGCCTTTTTTTCTTTGTGGGGGGGGTGACACTTAGCCTAGAACGTATACATTCATCCATGCATAGCACTCAGTCAGTGAGCCACACTCTCACCTTAATATGCTGTCTTAACCATTTAGTTTTAAGGGTTTTTCAGACATATTCAGTATTACTCTTATCAAATGTGATTTAGAAACGTCTTTGCATAACCAGTTGGTTTTACTTTCATTATCGTGACAAGATTTCTTTAATTTTTGAATGAAGTCTCCATTAACAATTGTATGGATTACATTTAAAGTATAATGTTCAATAATTCTTCATTAAATGGAATGTCCACAAAGCATTCTCCTATATTGTCTTGGGAATGTTTTGTAATTTAAAATTTTACAGGTAAATTTATGCTGTTTAAATTTAGTTATATATAAAACATGAGGGTTAAGTCACAATTCAGTTTTTTCTCTAATAAATCCTTAGTAGTAGTTTGTTTGAAAATCCACCTCTCTTTATTGATATGCTTTTTTTTCTTTTTAAATGCTTCTATTAGTACTTTAAGTTTCATTTTTATTTCTCTGAGAATTTCATACATGTATACAATTTATGATCATTCCTATCTCTCACATATGTCTACGCAATATCCAAATTCCCCCAGGGAAGCCCACCCACATCTCCCTTCAATAGTCATATTCTTCTATAAAAAATATCTATTTTAATCTAAGTCCAATTAGTGTTGTTTATGAGGGTGGAAGGTCATCTAGTGGGGCATGGGTAATATATCAGTGGCTACCTCCACAGAAAGAAGAGATAGATGGAGAGAAAGAGGGAGAGGCGTTCTTCCCCCTGCATCTATCAACTGCTTAGTTTTTCAGCTAAGAGTGGAGCCTCAGGAGGCCTTCCTCCAATCCATGCATCCATGCTAAAATCTTTTCTTGGATAGATCTTGTTTTTTTTTTTTTTCCTCATGGTTTATTTTTTTATATTTAAAAATTTCCATCTCCTTCCCTCCTCCTCCCCCCTCCCTCCCCTCCTTCTTCCCCTTCCCTCCCCTCCCCTCCACCCATACCTCCCCTCCCTCCCTCTCAAGGCCAAGGAGCCATCAGGGTTCCCCACTCTATGCTAAGACCAAGGTCCTCCCAACTCCCCCCAGGTCCAGGAAGGTGATCGACCAAGCTGAGAAGGCTCCCACAGAGCCCGTCCATGCAGAAGAATCAGAGCCCAGAGCCATTGTCCTTTGCTTCTCAGTCAGCCCCCGCTGTTGGCCACATTCAGAGAGACGGGTTTGGTCGCATGATCCATCAATCCCATTCCAACTGGAGTTGGTAATCTCCCATTAGTTCTGTCCCACCATCTCCATGAGTGAACACACCCCTCTCGTTCCTGACTTTCTCCCTCATGTTCTCGCTCCTTCTGCTCCTCATCAGGACCTTGGGAGCTCAGTCCAGTGCGCCAATGTGGGGCTCAGTCACCTTCCCCATCTGTCGCCAGATGGAGGTTCCCTCACGGTCCTGACTTTCTTTCTCATGTTCTCTCTCCTTCTGCTCCTCATCAGGACCTTGGGAGCTCAGTCCGGTGCTCCAATGTGGGCCTCTGTCATTTTCTTCATCTATAGTCAGGTGGAGGTTCTATGGTGATATGCAAGAAAATCATCAGTATGGCTATAGGAACTGGCCTTTTCAGGCTCCCTCTCCTCAGCTGCCCAAGGAACTAACTGGGGGCGTCTCCCTGGAAACCTGGGAACCCCTCTAGGGTCAAGTCTCTTGACAACCCTCAGGTAGCTCCTTAAATTAAGATATAAGCTTCCCTGCTCCCATATCCACCCTTCCTATATCCCAAGCACCCCATTCCTCCGAGCTCCCCCCGTTATCCCCTTCACACTTTTCTCTCCCCATCTTCCCTTGGCCCAGTCTTGCCCAACCCTCAAGTTCCCAATTTCCCCTGGCGATCGTGTCTACTTCCAATATCCAGGAGGATTATTATATCTTTTTTTGGGAGTTCACCTTCTTAATATCTTCTCAAGGATCCCAAATTTATAGGCTCGATGTTCTTTAATTATGGCTAGAAACCGATTATGAGTGAGTACATCCCATGTTCATCTTTTTGTGTCTGGGTTACCTCACTCAGAATAGTGTTTTCTATTTCCATCCATTTGCCTGCAAAATTCAAGATGTCATTATTTTTTACCGCTGAGTAGTATTCTAGCATGTATATATTCCACAATTTCTTCATCCATTCTTCCACTGAAGGGCATCTAGGTTGTTTCCAGGATCTGGCTATTACAAATAATGCTGCTATGAACATAGATGAGCATATGCTTTTGTTGTATGATTGGGCATCTCTTGGGTAGATTCCCAATAGTGGAATTGCTGGGTCCTGGGGTAGGTTGATCTCGAATTTCCTGAGAAACCGCCACACTGCTTTCCAAAGTGGTTGCACAAGTTTGCATTCCCACCAGCAATGGATGAGTGTACCCCTTACCCCACAACCTCTCCAGCAAAGGTTATTATTGGTGTTTTGGATTTTAGCCAATCTGACAGGTGTAAGATGATATCTCAAAGTTGTTTTGATTTGCATTTCCCTGATAGCTAGGGAGGTTGAGC
The DNA here is from genome assembly GCF_903992535.2 of Arvicola amphibius. Classification (NCBI taxonomy): domain Eukaryota; kingdom Metazoa; phylum Chordata; class Mammalia; order Rodentia; family Cricetidae; genus Arvicola; species Arvicola amphibius. The sequence continues at coordinate 37,700,114 of NC_052065.1, read as the reverse complement.
ATGACCTTAAGTGTCTTTTGGCCATTCGAACTTCTTCTGTTGAGAATTCTCTGTTCAGTTCAGCGCCCCATTTTTTAATTGGGTTAATTGGCATTTTACCGTCTAGTCTCTTGAGTTCCTTATATATTTTAGAGATCAGACCTTTGTCAGTTGCAGGGTTGGTGAAGATCTTTTCCCAGTCAGTAGGCTGCCTTTGTGTCTTAGTGACAATGTCCTTTGCTTTACAGAAGCTGCTCAACTTCAGGAGGTCCCATTTATTCAATGTTGCCCTTAAAGTCTGTGCAGCTGGGGTTATGCGTAGGAAACGGTTCCCTGTGCCCATTTGTTGTAGAGTACTTCCCACTTTCTCCTCTATCAAGCTCAATGTGTTCAAATTAATATTGAGGTCTTTATTCCATTTGGACTTGAGTTTTGTGCATGGTGATAGATATGGATCTACTTTCATTCTTCTACAGGTTGACATCCAGTTATGCCAGCACCATTTGTTGAAGATGCCCTCTTTCTTCCATTGTGTACTTTTGGCTCCTTTATCAAAAATCAGGTGTTCATAGGTTTGTGGTTTAAGATCCGGGTCTTCTATACGATTCCATTGGTCAACTTCTCTGTTTTTATGCCAATACCAAGCTGTTTTCAATACTGTAGCTTTGTAATAGAGTTTGAAGTCAGGGATGGTAATGCCTCCAGAAGAACCTTTATTGTATAAGATTTTTTTGGCTATCCTGGGTTTCTTGTTTTTCCATATAAAGTTGATTATTGTCCTCTCAATCTCTGTGAAGAATTTTAATGGGACCTTGATTGGGATTGCATTGAATCTATAGATTGCTTTTGGTAGAATTGCCATTTTTACTATGTTGATCCTCCCAATCCACGAGCAGGGGAGATCCTTCCATTTTCTGGTATCCTCTTCAATTTCTTTCTTCAAAGACTTAAAGTTCTTGTCAAATAAATCCTTCACTTCCTTGGTTAGAGATACTCCCAAATATCTTATGCTATTTGTGGCTATTGTGAAAGGTGATACTTCTCTGATTTCCCTCTCTGCTTCCTTATCCTTTCTGTATAAAAGGGCGACTGATTTTTTGGAGTTGATCTTGTAACCTGCCACGTTACTGAAGGAGTTTATCAGCTGTAGGAGTTCTTTGGTGGAGTTTTTGGGGTCGCTTATGTATACTATCATATCATCTGCAAATAATGAAAGTTTAACTTCTTCCTTTCCAAATTGAATCCCCTTGATTCCCTTATGTTGTCTTATTGCTATTGCTAGAACTTCAAGCACTATATTGAAGAGATAAGGAGAGAGTGGACAGCCTTGTCGTGTTCCTGAATTTAGTGGAATAGCCTTGAGTTTCTCTCCGTTTAATTTGATGTTAGCTGTCGCCTTGCTGTAAATAGCTTTTATTATATTTAGGAATGACCCTTGTATCCCTAATCTCTCCAAGACCTTTATCATAAAAGGGTGCTGAATTTTGTCAAATGCTTTTTCAGCATCTAATGAGATGACCATATGGTTTTTTTCCTTCAGTTTATTTATATGATGGATTACATTGATAGATTTTCATATGTTGAACCAGCCCTGCATGTCTGGGATGAAGCCTACTTGATCGTAATGGATAATTTTTCTAATGTGTTCTTGGATTCGGTTTGCCAGTATTTTATTGAGAATTTTTGCGTCAATGTTCATGAGTGAGATTGGCCTGTAATTCTCTTTCTTGGTTGAGTCTTTGTGTGGTTTAGGTATCAGGGTAACTGTAGCTTCATAGAAGGAATTTGGCAGTGACTCTTGCGTTTCTATATTATGAAATACCTTAAGGAGTATAGGTATTAGGTCTTCTTGGAAGTTCTGGTAGAATTCCACATTGAAACCATCTGGTCCTGGGCTCTTTTTGGTAGGGAGGTTTCTGATAACAGTTTCTAATTCTTCGCGACTAACAGGACGATTTAGAGCATTTACCTGGTCCTGGTTTAACTTTGGTATATGGTATTTATCTAAAAAACTGTCCATTTCTTTTACATTTTCCAATTTTGTGGCATACAGGCTTTTTAGTAAGATCTAATGATTCTCTGAATTTCCTCTGTGTCTGTGGTTATGTCCCCCTTTTCATTTCTGATCTTATTAATTTGCGTGTTCTCCCTCTGCCGTTTGATTAGTTTGGCTAAGGGTTTGTCAATCTTGTTGATTTTCTCCAAGAACCAGCTTCTTGTTTCATTGATTCTTTGGATTGTTTTCTGTGTTTCTATTTTGTTGATTTCTGCCCTCAATTTGATTATTTCCAGTCTTCTACTTCTCCTAGGTGAGTCTGTTTCTTTTTTTTCCAGAGCTTTCAGGTGTGCTGTTAAGTCACCAATGAGTGCTTTCTCCGTTTTCTTTAAGTGGGCACTTAGTGCTATGAACTTTCCTCTTAGCACTGCTTTCATTGTGTCCCATAGGTTTGAGTATGTTGTGTCTTTGTTTTCATTAAATTCAAGAAAGACTAATTTCTTTCTTTATTTCTTCCTTGACCCAGGTGTGGGTCAGTAGTTGACTGTTCAGTTTCCATGAGTTTGTAGGCTTTCTGGGGGTAGCATTGTTGTTGAATTCTAATTTTAATCCATGGTGATCCGATAAGACACAGGTGGTTACTAATATTTTTTTGTAACTGTGGAAGTTTGCTTTGTTACCAAGTATATGGTCAATTTTCGAAAAGGTTCCATGAGCCGCAGAGAAGAAGGTTTATTCTTTCCTATTTGGGTGGAATGTTCTATAGATGTCTGTTAAGTCCATTTGGTTCATTACCTCCATTAAGTCTTTCAATTCTCTGTTAGGTTTCTGTCTGATTGACCTGTCCATTGGTGAGAGAGGAGTGTTGAAGTCTCCAACTATTAGTGTGTGTGGTTTGATGGCTGCCTTGAGTTCTAGAAGTGTTTCTTTTACATAAGTGGGAGCTTTTATATTAGGGGCATAGATATTCAGGATTGAGACTTCATTCTGATGGATTTTTCCTGTTATGAGTATAAAGTGTCCCTTTCCATCTCTTCTGATTGATTTTAGTTTGAAGTCAACTTTGTTGGAAATTAGTATGGCCACACCCACTTGTTTCTTAGGGCCATTTGCTTGATAAACCTTTTCCCAACCCTTTACTCTGAGTAGGTGTCTGTCTGTGTGGTTGAGGTGTGTTTCTTGTAAACAGCAAAATGTTGGATTCTGTTTTCGTATCCAGTCTCTTAGCCTGTGCCTTTTTATAGGTGAATTGAGTCCATTGATATTAAGTGATATTAATGACCAGTGGTTGTTAACTTCAGTCATTTTTAGTAGTAGAGTTTGTGTGTTTCCCTTCTTCTAGTTGTGCTGGTGAAGGGTCGCTAGATGCCTGAGTTATTGTGGGCATTGTTGGACTCCTTGGTTTGTGATTTTCCTTCTATTACTTTCTGCAAGGCTGGATTTGTGGCTGCGTATTGTTTAAATCTGTTTTTGTCCTGGAATATCTTGTTTTCTCCATCAATGGTGAATGCAAGCTTTGCTGGGTATAATAGTCTAGGCTTGCATCCATGTTCCCTTAGTGTCTGTAGCACATCTATCCAAGCTCTTCTGGCTTTCATGGTTTCCATTGAGAAATCAGGTGTAATTCTGATAGGTTTCCCTTTATATGTTACTTGACCTTTTTCCTTTGCAGCTCTTAATATCTGTTCTTTATTCTGTATGTTTTGTGTTTTGATTATTATATGGCGTGGGGATGCTTTCTTTTGATCCAGTCTATTTGGTGTTCTGTAGGCTTCTTGTACCTTCATAGGAACATCCTTCTTTAGGTTGGGGAAGTTTTCTTCTATAATTTTGTTGAATATGTTTTCTGGGCCTTTGAGTTGTAATTCTTCTCCTTCTTCTACCCCAATTATTCTTAGGTTTGGTCTTTTCATGGTGTCCCAGATTTCCTGAATGTTTTGTGTTAAGAATTTGTTAGATTTGTTTAGTTCTTTAATCTGTGAGTTTATTTCCTCTATAGTATCTTCAGAGTCCGAGATTCTTTCTTCCATCTCTTGTATTCGGTTGGAAATACTTGTCTCTGAAGTTTCTGTTCGTTTACTCAGAGTTTCCATTTCCAGTCGTCCCTCAGATTGTGTTTTCTTCAATACCTCCATTTCATTTATCAGGTCTTGTACTGTTTCCCTTACCTGTTTGATTGCTTTTTCTTGTTTTTCTTGTTTTTCTTGGGTATCTTTGAGCGATTTATTTATTTCGTCTACCTTTTTGTTTGTCATCTCCATTTCTTTATGGCAGTTTTTTACCTCCTGTTTAAGGTCCTCTATTATTTTCATAAAGTACTGTTTAAGGTCGGTTTCTTCTATATCTTCTGGGGTAGGGTGTTCAATTCTTGTTGTTTCGGGATGTCTGGCTTGTGGTGATGTCATGTTGCCTTTCATGTTGTTGGAGGAGCTCCTGCATTGGCGCCTGCCCATCTCTTCCTTCAAAAGGAGCCCGGAGGCGTTTGGTGTCCTAGACCAATCGTTGCTGTGACTGAAACTGGTTGGATCTCCCCAGTGCCAGAGGAGGACCTATTCCTTGCGTCACAATCTGAAGAAGCCCGCACTCCCTTGCAGGAATCCTCAGACCTGCCTGGAGGCCAGAGTCTGACCCCTTTGGGTGGATGGCCTTAGAACAGGAGCAGGACACCTGAGAACACTAGGGAAAACTTGGGAGACACAGGGACCGGAGAACCGACACAAGCCTGCAGAGGGAAGTGGGGGTAGGGGGTCTGTGCTCTCTTCCAGGGCAGGTTGCCCCAAGGTCCGCATTCACTCACCAGTTCAGATGGAATGTCAGGGCACGGGATCAGGGATTCCAGGCAGCCCAGGGTCGCAGCCCAGACAAAAGGGCCAAGGTGGGGGCAGGGCGGGATGGAATACCACACAGCGAACCTGGCAGCACAAACTGAAGGAGCCCGCACCCCTCCGCAGGAATCCTCAGACCTGCCTGGAGGCCAGAGTCTGACCCCTTTGGGTGGATGGCCTTAGAACAGGAGCAGGACACCTGAGAACACTAGGGAAAACTTGGGAGACACAGGGACCGGAGAACTGACACAAGCCTGCAGAGGGAAGTGGGGGTAGGGGGTCTGTGCTCTCTTCCAGGGCAGGTTGCCCCAGGGTCCGCATTCACTCACCAGTTCAGATGGAATCTCTTGGATAGATCTTGTGGAAGTAATCACAGCTCATAGGAGTAGGTGTGTGCAATGGCCATGTCATGTCAAGAGGATAGCATTTCAGAGCTTTCCTCTATTCTATAACTCTGTTAAATATCAGTTATCCATACTTTAAAGACACATGTATACAGTCTTCTACTCTGTTACCTTCATATATGTCATGTATTTACTTGCCATGCTCTCTCTCCATTCTCTCTCTCTCTCTCTCTCTCTCTCTCTCTCTCTCTCTCTCTCTCTCTCTCTCCCTCCCTCCCTCTCACCCTCTCTCCCTTCCTCCCTCCCTCTCTCCATCCCTCCATGTTCTCTCTCCCTCTCTCTGCCACACTGTAGATGTTAATGTGTACATATGTGTGTGTGCCTGTTTATCATCTGTTTATCCATCCATCCATATAGCTATCATCTCTCTGTCTGTCTGTCTATCCATCTGTCTGGGTGGAATGTTGAAGGGATGAATGTGAGTATGGGTGTAGGTCGTGAAATTAGAAAGTGAAGTATGAGGTGATTTTTAAAAGGTATTGGAGGAGCAGGGGGAGAAAACCTGAACACAGGCATGTAAAAGCTGAAGGGAGACTACTGTCGGGTATAAGTGGACAAGTGGGGCAAATAAGATGAAGAAAAGATAAGGAGAAGGGAATCAATGAAAATATGCTTAGATTTCATTTGTAGTGCTGGCTGGAATCAAACATGGGATCATCACTCTTTTGTCTTTATGTGTTACAGTTCCACATATATACTATCATGTACTGCTACAAGATTGTTCTGCATACTTAGTGACCATTTCATCATCACATATTTCTTTGTGAATATTTATTTACATTCAGATGACTACATATATTGTTTGATATTAATGTAACTAAGCAAGTTTATTTGAATTGGCATATTTCCATTTTCTGCCAATGCTATATCAAATCATAATAAGAAGCTTAAACAATACAGTATTATTTTGTAATTTGCAGAAATCAGAGATCCTACAAGAATCTCTCCATACTAAAATTGTGTTTTCAGTATACCTGCATGCCACAGTTAATCATATAATGAAGAACCTGCTTCCAGTCTCTTTAGCTAATTATCTGATCTCAATTCCTTGTGGTTGGGGGAGAAAGAAACCAATTTCCTTTCCATTCATCACAACAGGTAAAACCTTACTTTTTCTGTTTTAGAACATAAAAAAACATATGGCAATTAGACAGATATTCTGCTCCTATGAGTACTAGAAATCAGGGAGAAATAGAACTAAATGATACAAACCTATCACTTTCTCCCAAAAGTTAGAGGGCTTTATCAGACATGTGTGGCCCTTACGTAGTATGAGGGGATAAGACACTGGCCAATAGATGGAGAAAGACAAGTAGTCAAGGCAAAATCTCCAAGTAAAACCTAGTGGACACCCTCGTTTTGAATAAACAGGAAAGTCTGACTCTAGTACTGTGTCTGAGAATCTATTTTGTTTCTTTATATCATATGTTAAAATATGACTAGCATCTTTCTCCCATCTGCTGCCAGAAGAAGCCACTCTGATGGTGACTAAATAAGACAATGATCTTTGACTGTAGCAAAATATCATTAGGAGTCATTTTATTGATAATTTTAAGAGTAGTAGTATTTGGTTTTACCATAGTTCTCTGGGCTATCTACCCTCTGATTTTGGTCACCCAAGCAGTATTTGGTATGGCTTCTTTCTCATGAAGTGGACATTAATTCAAATCAGAGATTGGTTGGCTACTCCCACAAGTTCTGCCCTAGCATATTTTCCAGGCAGGACAGATTGTAGACCAAAGGTTTTATGGTTGGGTTGGTGTTTATGTTTTGGTTGCCTGCAGGCTCCATGTAGACACGAGATAAACTTCACCATGTTTAACAAGATGTGTGAGTGTTGTCCTCCAAAATGGAACATACTGTCAGTTGCCAGAGAGCAACCCTTTTTTGCAAAGCCTGTTTTTTTGTTTTTGTTTTTTGTATATTTGTTTTTGGTGGATTTTAGTGGGAACTCTCAGACAACTCAATTGAATGTAACTCAATCATGCTACTGGAAACTTCATTTGGTGACAAGAGATGGCTAGTTGTCAATCTACATCCCCATTAATAGGAGACCTCATTAGGATCGCCTTCATATATTTAAAAAGTTTCCATTGCACTAGACTTATATATATATCATCCTTCACTCAAATGCCTTTCAATTCCAGCTGTATTTCCTTACAATGTCTCCCTCTATCCTATTTCCACACACCCTCCCCAGAATATCATTGCATTCCCAACCACATATGTCCATACTCTGCAAATGAATTAATTATATTTCTTCTTCCCAGGGAGATCCATTTGTCTCCCCCTAGAACTTTCCTCTTTACCTAACTTCTCTATGTCTAGGGACACATTTACTTAATGGCTAATATCCACTTATAAATGGATACGTACCATATTTATATCTCTCTGGGCCTGGGTTACTTAGAATTATTTTTTCTAGTTCCATCCATTTGCTTCCAAATTTTATGATGTCATTTTTTAACCACTATGTATTACTTCATTATATATATTTACCAAATTTTCTTTATCTGTTTTTTGTTAAGGGATATCTAGGTTCTTTACAATTTATGGCTATTACAAATGAACCAATAATTAACATGGCTGAGCAACTGTCCTTGTAGTAGGATGGAGCTTTCTTTGGGTATATGTCCAAGAACGATAAAGCTGGATCGTGAAGTAGATCGTTTCCCAATTTCCTAAGGAAGTGCCATATTGATTTCCATAGTGACTGTACAAGTTTACACTCACATGAGCAGTGGAGGGGTGTTCTGCTTTTCCTACATCCTCAACAGCATGAGCTGTCACTTGTGTCATTGACCTTAGCCATTCTGACAGGTGTAAGATGAAATTTCAAAATAGTTCTGATTTTCATTTCCCTGATGACTGAAGGAACTGAACATTTCTTTAAGTGTTTCTCAGTCATTTGACATTGTTCTATTGAGAATTCTGTTTAGACCTATATTCCATTTTAAATTGGATTATTTTACTTTTTTGACATCTAATTTCTTGGGTTCTTTGTGTATTTTGGATATTAACCCTCTGTCAGATGTAGAATTGCTTGAACAATAATTCCATTCTGGAGGCTGCTGCTCTGTCTGAATGATTGTGTCTTTTACCTTACAGAAGCTATTCAGTTTCATGAGGTTTTGTTTATTAATTGTTGGTCTTAATATCTGTGGTTCAGAAAGTTTTCATTCAGTCTGATGTTATACAGATAGAATCTAAATATGAGGTCTTTATTAAATCCCTCCCCTCAAATCTCAAGGAATTCTAGGAAAAAGGAAGCAGAAAGTGTCAAAGCCAGAAAGGATGAAAGACACCAAGAGCATAAGGCCCTCTGAAAGAACTAAGCAAAGCACATATGAACTCACAGAGACTGAAGCAGCAAGCACGGGACCTATATGGTCCTGTGTGGATTTATTATAACTTGGTATTTTTTATGGGCTTCCTTAGTGTGAGAACTAGTGGGTACCTGGCCTCTTGTGCCTGTTCTTGAGACTCTTTCCTCCTGTTGGGATGCTATATCCAACTTCAGTATGACAGCTTTTGCTTAATCTTCTTATATTTTATTTTGTCATATTTGGTTCTTATCTCTTAGAGGCCTATTTTCTCCAGTGAGAGACAGAAAGGAGTGGATGGAGAATGACAGAGAGGAGGAAAGGAACTGAGCATAGTATAAGTAGGGAAAACTACAATCAGGTTATATTTTTTAAAAAATGTATTTTCAGTAATGGGATAAAAAGGTGACAAAGAAAGATACAGTTGCTGATCAACAAAGGCAGTGGGAGTTATATGGGCCCAAGGTGAAAACTTGCAGTGTATACACGTAGGCCCAGACAGAGAAGTCCCCACAGAGCTGTAGATATCAAGTACCATATGACAGGGATAGTTCTTAAGGCCCTCACAAACCTGTTGGTACCAAATTCCATAAGACAGGGATAGTGCTAAAAAAAAAAAACCCTTTATTTTCTCTTTGTATGTCCAAGAAGTTAAAGACTTTGATCAGAAGTGTCAGCCTCAAAGCAAGATGGGTATTTTCAGTAATGGGATAAAAAGGTGACAAAGAAAGATACAGTTGCTGATCAACAAAGGCAGTGGGAGTTATATGGGCCCAAGGTGAAAACTTGCAGTGTATACACATAGGCCCAGACAGAGAAGTCCCCACAGAGCTGTAGATATCAAGTACCATATGACAGGGATAGTTCTTAAGGCCCTCACAAACCTGTTGGTACCAAATTCCATAAGACAGGGATAGTGCTAAAAAAAAAAAATAAAAACCCTTTATTTTCTCTTTGTATGTCCAAGAAGTTAAAGACTTTGATCAGAAGTGTTAGCCTCAAAGCAAGATGGGTAGGTATAGGTACAGAAAACAGCTAGTTGTTGTTATAGTAATCCTAAATGCTAACTCACAAGCCATTCCACTAAAGACTACAGAGAAGAGTATACCAACACAACTGTTATCCCATTAGGGCTAACGCGGTTTTGACCATCTGCAGATTAAAGTGCACAATGTCTTACTTCCTATGAGTTAGTTTTCTCAGACTGCATAAAAATAACAAGATAATAATTAGATGACTAAAACTACATAAATCTATTCCCTCAGAACTCTGGAATTTGGAGGTCAAAAAAAGTTGGTAGAATTGGATCCTTCTGGAGGCTTTGAAAGAGAATCTATTGCAAGTTTCTTTCATGTGTTCTGGTAATTTGCTTGTATCTCCACTTATATCATTTACAATCTCATAACTACTATAGATTTTTAATAATTCTGAATTTAAGTCAATTATTGGGAATTTGAAATTAAACTTTTAAACTCAGCTTATGTAAACTTAAGCATTCATGTCACATGTACAAACATTCACACAAAATCTTTGGAGTTGTATTTGTGATGAAATGTTTCCAGTATTTTTACAATTAAACTTGAGGGAAATTAATATTAAATAGGCTACCTATACATAAAATATTGCTCTAGTTTAGAATTTCAGCAATATCTCCATTTAAAGGGAAATTTATATTATGTTCACATACTTTTAAAGTAATATTAGTATATATTCATTTTTAAGTAGTATGTACATGTTTATTTAACTGTATTTTTACATTATTTGTTGCCCCCCAAAAGTATGTGACTGCATGTTAATCTTACACTTAACAATATTTTAGGGGATACGTATAGTTATGAGAATATTTTATTCATTTAAATACATACAAGTAAATACAGAAATTATGTTAATGTTATTTTCCAAACATGACAATTTCATCTTGCCCCATTATTTCTCTACTCCCTGTGCAGTAATTTAATTGCTTTATTAAAAAGAAAGGATAATAATCGACTCAACCTTTCCATATTATGTATTATATTTAAAATAATTTTTCATTATATCCTTATCTAATTTGGTTGTATATATTTTAAACATGAATAAATGCTGGTTATTGGATTTTGTTAGTAGGTTTTCTCTTAATGTAGCATTTTCTTCTGTTAATGTAATATACAAATTTTCAGATGAAATAACATACAATTAGGTTTAGAACTAACCTACAATAGATTATGTGTTGTGAATAATGGAGGTTTTCAATCATATTCTGTTTCTAACCACAAGAATTCACAAATAACATACATATTGATTTTATAGTCATCACTAGATTAAACGTGGAGCAGTTTAATTTGTTTATTGAATTTTCTGTAATATTTGTTCAATTTATCAAGTCTTCAGTAATTTAAACATTAGCCAAGTAATTTTTCCAGAGTTTTACACTTGTTATGCAGTATTCACTTTTATACATTTATAAATTCAATTTTATCCTGTTTATTGCTAAAGTAATATGCACAAATTTAATATACAATAACCTTTAAAATGCTTTCATTACATAATGGATTTTAGTATAATTTCTTCATTTAAATTCTATTTGTGTTTAATAATAGAATTGTCTTATTTTCTATTAATTCCCTATAATCAGAAAATATTCAATCTAAATATTGATGGCTTACATACCATTAAATTTTAATGTAAAATTTTTATACAGTTAGATACAGTGTGACTGTCATTGTGGGGTTTTTGTTTTGTTGTCTATTTCCTTGATCTGTTTTTTAGATTTATTTATTTTTATTTTATGTGCATGAATGTTTTGTCTGTATGTTATTTTTATGCACAATGTGAGTTCAGTGACTCCAGGCCAAAGAGGAATGAAATCTAAAACTAAACTTAGAGATTGTTGTAGGTCACCATGTGGGTGTTGTGAACAAATCTCAGGTACTCTGAAAATGAAACAAGTGTTCTTAACCACTGAAGCATCTCTGCAGTCCCTAAAGAAAACATCTTTGCCATAAATTATGAACTGTTTTTTCCTTAATTTGTGAATTTCTACAATTTAATATGTTCGTGTTCTCAAATTTATTCTTTATTTTTATTCTGATCATCCCTTTATTATATAATATCTAATAATCAATTTATAGGCTCTCCCATATCTATATGGTACTTCAATTTTGCAAAAGGGAGAATGAACTAGTTATGGTACCCATAATTAATGACAGTATATACAGTGTCATACACTGGGTTAATTGTGTTAAATATTGTAATAAATTGTTTTAACTTACAGTTGAAATTTACTTTTTCTAATATGCCAACTTAAAGAATTAATTAGCAAAATAATTAAAACTTAAAAACATGAAATGTTATGATTTTCACTGAAGTTAGGGACAAGAACATTTTGCATATTACTAATTATCTTGTTCCAAAATGAAACTGGAAACAGCCAGAGTTCTAGGAACAACAAAATATGTAGGTGGAATGAATAAGAACAAGATCATCTATGTACAGGAAAGTCATTTAAGCAAAAAAGTCCATCACCCTTTTTTTATTAAAAGTTTCCATCTGCTCCCCTCCTCCTCCCCCTTCCCTCCCCTCCCCTTCCTTCCACCCATACCCCCACTCCCTCCTTCTCCAAACCAAAGAGCCATCAGGGTTCCCTTCACTATGATAAGTCCAAGGTCCTCCCAACTCCCCCTAAGTCCAGGAAGGTGAGCAACCAAACTGACAAGGCTCACAGTGAGCGCATCCATGCGGTAGAGTTCAAGCTCATCGCCCTTGTCCTTGGTTTCTCAGTCCTCCTCCACCATCAAACACATTCAGAGAGTCCGGTTTGGTCCCCTGTTCCATCAGTCCCATTCCAACTGGACTTGATGGTCTCCCATTAGATCTGTCCCACTGTCTCAATGGGTGAACGCACTCCTCATGGTCCTGACTTCCTTGCTCATGATCTCCCTCCTTTTGCTCCTCATCAGGACATTGGGAGCTCAGTCCAGTGCTCCTATGTGGGGCTCTGTCATTTTCTCAATCCAACGCCAGGTGAAGGTTCTATGATGATATGCAAGATATTCATGAGTATGGCAATAGGATCTGGACATTTCTGGCACCCTCTCCTCAGCTGCCCAAGGACCTAGCTGGGGGCGTCTTCCTGGACACCTGGGAACCCCTCTAGAGTCAAGTCTCTGCCAACCCTAGAATGGCTCCCTTAATTAAGAAATATAATTCCTTGTTCCCATATCCACCCTTCCTATATCCCAACCATCCTATTCCTCCAAGCTCTTCCCATCTTCCACTTCACACTTTTCTCTCCCAATACCCTCATACCCCCATACCCCCATTCAACCCCACCACAAAGTTCCCATTTTTTGTCCGGCAATCTTGTCTACTTCCAATATCCAGGAGGATAACTATATATTTTTCTTTGGATTCAACTTCTTATTTAGCTTCTCTAGGATTTTTTACGAATTATAGGCTCGATGTCCTTTATTTATAGCTAGAAACCAATTATGAGTGAGTACATCGCATGTTCATCATTTTGGGCCTGGGTTACCTCACTCAGGGTGGTGTTTTCTATTTCCATCCATTTGCATGCAAAATTCAAGATGTCATTGTTTTTTACCGCCGAGTAGTACTCTAATATGTATATATTCCACACTTTCTTCATCCATTCTTCCACTGAAGGGCATCTAGGTTGTTTCCAGGTTCTGGCTATTACAAATAATGCTGCTATAAACATAGTTGAACAAATGCTTTTGTAATATGATTGGGCATCTCTTGGGTAAATTCCCAATAGTGGGATTGCTGGGTCCTGGGGTAGGTTGATCCCAAATTTCCTGAGAAACCTCCACACTGCTTTCCAAAGCGGTTGCACAAGTTTGCATTCCCACCAGCAATGGATGAGTGTACCCCTTACTCCACAACCTCTCCAGCAAAGGCTCTCATTGGTGTTTTTGATTTTAGCCAATCTGACAGGTGTAAGATGGTATCTCAACTTTGTTTTGATTTGCATTTCCTTGATTGCTAAGGAGGTTGAGCATGCCCTTAAGTGTCTTTTGGCCATTAAAACTTCTTCTGTTGAGAATTCTCTGTTCAGTTCAGCGCCCCATTTTTTAAATTGGGTTAATTAGCATTTTAAAGTCTAGTCTCTTGAGTTCCTTATATATTTTGGAGCTCAGACCTTTGTCTGTTGTGGGGAGGGTGAAGATCTTTTCCTAGTCAGTAGGCTGCCTTTTTGTCTTAGTGACAGTGTCCTTTGCTTTACAGAAGCTGCTCAGCTTCAGGAGGTCCCATTTATTCAATGTTGCCCTTAATGTCTGTGCTGCTGGGGCTATATGTAGGAAGCGGTCTCCTGTGCCCAAATGTTGTAGAGTACTTCCCACTTTCTCCTCTAACAGGTTCAGTGTGTTCAGATTGATATTGAGGTCTTGAATCCATTTGGACTTGAGTTTTTGTGCATGGTGATAGACAGGGATCTACTTTCATTCTTCTACAGGTTGACATCCAGTTATGCCAGCACCATTTGTTGAAGATGCTTTCTTTCTTCTATTGTGTGCTTTTAACTCCTTAATCGAAAATCAGGTGTTCATAGGTTTGTGGGTTAAGATCCGTGTCTTCTATTCGATTTCATTGGTCGACTTCACTATTTTTATGCCAGTACCAAGCTGTTTTCATTACAGTAGCTCTGTAATAGAGTTTGAAGACAGGGATGGTAATGCCTCCAGAAGTACCTTTATTGTATAAGATTGTTTTGGCTATCCTGGGTTTCTTGTTCTTCCATATAAAACTGATTATTGTCCTCTCAAGATCTGTGAATAATTTTGATGGGATCTTGAAAAAGATTGTATTAAATCTATAGATTGCCTTTGGTAGTATTGCCATTTTTACTATGTTGATCCTCCCAATCCAAGAGCAAGGGAGATCCTTCCATTTTCTGGTATCCTCTTCAATTTCTTTTTTCAAAGATTTAAAGTTCTTGTCAAAAAGGTCTTTCACTTCCTTGGTTAGAGTTACCCCAAGATATTTTATGTTATTTGGGGCTATTGTGAAAGGTGACTCTTTTCTGGTTTCTTTCTCTGCTTCCTTATCCTTTGTATATAGGAGGGCTACTGATTTTTTGGAGTTGATCTTGTATCCTGCCACATTACTAAAGGAGTTTATCAGCTGTAGGAGTTCTTTGGTGGAGTTTTTCAGGTCGTTTATGTACACTATCATATCATCTGCAAATAACGAAAGTTTAACTTCTACCTTTCCAATTCGAATCCCCTTGATCCCCTTGTGTTGTCTTATTGCTATTGCTAGAACTTCAAGCACTATATTGAAGAGATAAGGAGAGAGTGGACAGCCTTGTCGTGTTCCTGAATTTAGTGGGATGGCCTTGACTTTCTCTGCATTTAATTTGATGTTAACTGTTGCCTTGCTGTAAATAGCCTTTATTATATTTAGGAATGACCCTTGTATCCCTAATCTCTCCAAGACCTTTATCATAAAGTGGTGTTGAATTTTGTCAAATGCTTTTTCAGCATCTAATGAGATGATCATATGGTTTTTATCCTTCAGTTTATTTATATGATGGATTACATTGATAGATTTTCGTATGTTGAACCAGCCCTGCATCTCTGGAATGAAGCCTACGTGATCATAGTGGATAATTTTTCTAATGTGTTCTTGGATTCTGTTTGCCAGTATTTTATTGAAAATTTTGCATCAATGTTCATGAATGAGATTGGCCTGTAATTCTCTTGCTTGGTTGAGTCTTTCTGTGGTTTAGGTATCAGGGTAATTGTAGCTTCATTAGAGGAATTTTGCAATGACTGTTCTGTTTCTATATTATGAAATACCTTAAGGAGTATAGGTATTAGATCTTCTTGGAAGTTATGGTAGAATTCTGCATTGAAACCATCTGGTCCTGGGCTTTTTTTGATAGGGAGGTTTTTGATAAGAGTTTCTAATTCTTCGCGACTAACAGGACTATTTAGATTGTTCACCTGGTCCTGGTTTAACTTTGGTATATGGTATTTATCTAAAAAACTGTCCATTTCTTTTATATTTTCAAATTTTGTGGCATACAGGCTTTTGTAGTAAGATCTAATGATTCTCTGAATTTCCTCTGTGTCTGTGGTTATATCCCACTTTTCATTTCTAATCTTATTAATTTGTGTGTTCTCTCTCTGCCGTTTGATTAGTTTGGCTAGGGGTTTATCAATCTTGTTGAATTTCTCCAAGAACCAGCGTTTGGTTTCATTGATTCTTTGGATTGTTTTCTGTGTTTCTATTTTGTTGATTTCTGCCCTCAGTTTGATAATTTCCAGTCTTCTACTCCTCCTAGGTGAGTCTGTTCTTTCTTTTCTAGAGCTTTCAGGTGTGCTGTTAAGTCTCCAATGTGTGCTTTCTCCGTTTTTTTTAAAGTGGGCACTTAGTGCTATGAATTTTCCTCTTAGCACTGCTTTCATAGTGTCCCATAGGTTTGAGTATGTTTTGTCTTTATTTTCATTAAATTCAAGGAAGACTTTAATTTCTTTCTTTATTTCTTCCTTGACCCAGGTGTGGTTCAGTAGTTGACTGTTCAGTTTCCATGAGTTTGTAGGCTTTCTGGGGGTAGCATTGTTGTTGAATTCTAATTTTAATCCATGGTGATCCTATAAGATGCAGGTGGTTACCTATATGTTTTTGTAACTGTGGAAGTTTGCTTTGTTACCGAGTATGTGGTCAATTTTCGAAAAGGTTCCATGAGCCGCCGAGAAGAAGGTATTTTCTTTCCTGTTTGTGTGGAATGTTTTATAGATGTCTGTTAAGTCCATTTGGTTCATTACCTCTATTAAGTCTTTTAATTCTCTGTTAGGTTTCTGTCAGATTGACCTGTCCATTGGTGAGAGAGGAGTGTTGAAGTCCCCCACTATCAGTTTGTTTGGTTTGATTGCTGCCTTGAGTTCTAGTAATTTTTCTGTTACATAAGTGGGTGCTTTTGTATTAGGGTCATAGATATTCAGGATTGAGACTTCATTCTGATAGATTTTTCCTGTAATGAGTATAAAGTGTCCCTTTCTATCTCTTCTGATTGATTTTAGTTTGAAGTCAACTTTGTTAGAAATTAGTATGGCCACACCTGCTTGTTTCTTAAGTCCATTTGCTTGATAAACCTTTTCCCAACCCTTTACTCTGAGTAGATGTCTGTCTTTGTGGTTGAGGTGTGTTTCTTGTAAACAGCAGAATGTTGGATCCTGTTTTCATATCCAGTCTCTTAGCCTGTGCCTTTTTATACGTGAATTGAGTCCATTGATATTAAGGGATATTAATGACCAGTGGATGTTAACTCCGGTTGTCATTTTTTATTTGGTAGTAGAGATTGTGTGTTTCCTTTCTTTGAGATGTACTGGTGAAGGGTCGCTAGATGTCTGAGTTATTTTGGGCAATGCTGGACTTTTTTGTTTGTGAATTTCCTTCTATTACTTTCTGTAAGACTGGATTTGTGGCTACGTATTGTTTAAATTTGTTTTTATCTTGGAATATTTTGTTTTCTCCATTTATAGTGAACGAAAGCTTGGCTCGGTGTAGTAGTCTGGGCTTGCATCCATGGTCTCTTCGTTTCTGCAAAACATCTATCCAGGACCTTCTGTCTTTCATGGTTTCCATAGAGAAGTCAGGTGTTAGTCTGATAAGTTTACCTTTATAAGTTACTTGACCTTTTTCCTTTGCAGCTCTTAATATTCTTTCTTTATTCTGTATGTTTTGTGTTTTGATTATAATATGGCAAGGGGATGATTTTTTTTGATCCCGTCTATTTAGTGTTCTGTAAGCTTCTTGAACCTTAATAGGAATATCTTTCTTTAGGTTTGGGAAGTTTTCTTCTTTAATTTTATTAAATATATTTTCTGGACCGTTGAGCTGTACTACTTCTCCTTCTTCTACGCCTATTATTCTTAGTTTTGGTCTTTTTATTGTGTCCCAGATTTCCTGAATGTTTTGTGATGAGAATTTGTTGGATTTGCTGTTTTCTTTGATCAGTGCATTTATTTTCTCTATGGTATCTTCAGAATCTGAGATTCTTTCTTCTATCTCTTGTATTCTGTTGGTTATGCTTGTTTCTGTAGTTTCTGTTCATTTACATAGATTTTCCATATCCAGCTGGCCCTCGGTTTGTGTTTTCTTCCTTGCATCCATTTCAGTTTTCAAGTCTTGCACTGTTTCCATTATCTGTTTGATTGTTTTTTCTTGGTTTCCTAGGATATCATTTATGGATTTACTCAATTCTTCAAACTTTTTGTTATTCTTCTTGTCCATTTCCTTAAAAGAGTTTTTCACCTCCTGTTTAAGGGACTCTATTACTTTCATAAAGTCAATTTTTTCTACTTCTTCTCAATTAGTGTGTTCAAGTTCTCCTGTTGTAAGTTCGGTGGGTTCTGGTGCTTTCATGTTGTTTTTTTAATTGTTGGAGGAATTCTTGCATTGATGCCTGCCCATTTTTTCCTCTGAATAATCCCCTTTGGGTCTTCTTTTTGAAGTTCAATTCACCCCAATGAATTCAATTCACTCACCCCAAAGAATGATGGATCTTCTGGTAGACAGTCAGGTCCTCTTGCTGGCCAAGTGGCTCACTGACAAAGGGCCTATCTTGCTGCAGGCAGGCTATTGAAACAGGGGACCTCCCACCGGCCTGGGTGCACTCAATTCCGGATCCCGGCGCCCAAACAGGCTGAGTTGTGGGAATTTTGTGGACCCAAATACGAGAGGCTGAAGCGTGGGGGGGTTCTGGGTGCAAGCTGGGAAGGGACAGGAAGAGAGATGCAGTATCTGGGGAGAATAACACCTGCAGGAAGAGCAGGAAGTGTGTGTGGGGGGTGGTTGGGGAATGTTGGTGGTCTCTCTCTGGGTAGCTGCCGTGGTTCAGGCACTCACTCACCCCAATGAATGATGGAACTTCTGGTAGTCAGGTTTCCTTGCTGGCCTAGCAGCTCGGTGACAAAGGGCCTACCTTGCTGCAGGCAGGCTATTGAAGCAGGGGACCTCCCACTGACTTGGGTGCACTGAATTCCCAGTCCTGGCACCCTAACAGGTAGCGCTGTGGGATTTTGTGGCCCCAAAGATGGGAGGATGAAGGGGGGGATTCTGGATGCAAGCTGGGAAGGAACAGGAAGAGGAAGGCAGTATCTGGGGAGAATAACCCCTGCAGGAAGAGCAGGAAGTGTGTGTGGGGTGGTTGGGGAATGTCGGTGGTCCCTCTCTGGGCAGCTGCCGCGGTTCAGGAACTCACGCACCCCAATGAATGATGGATCTTCTGGCAAATCCATCACTCTTAAAATCATATTCGTCCTTAACCTATAGTAAGTGTTTTTATAATAAAGTTTGTATAAAAGGGTAAATCCAGACAATTAAGAGAATAAATAACTATACCAGTATGTTTTGTCGATGATACTCTACCAGTATCATGGTACCTGCCTACCTATTATTTTCTACCTCGTCTCAAATCAGGACTGAAGACGAAAGGCACTTAATACAATTTCTGAAAGGATGCAGTAAGTAAATTAGTAAAAATTTGCTAGAAGGGAGAGATTGCATTTTCCAGGAATCAATAACTGGAATTTAAAAGAGCCACAATGAAGAATTCCAAACAATGAGAACTGAAGAGATCACCATTATTGAGCTGGGTGCCAGAAGGTGGTGGTGCGCACACCTTTGATCCTGCACTCTCGAGGCAGAGGCTTACCAAGGCTGTCTCATTTTTAAATTACTATGAATGACTCTGGAGCCCTAGAGCCCTAACAACCTTTCAGGTATACTGACACGAGGGGCCAGATCCCAGGTAAACAGAAGTAAAAATCCTGAGGCTTTTCAGAAGTCCAAGTGATGAGGTGAAGAAAGAAAAGGAACGGCTGGCTGTTAAGGAACCCAGGAGCATGCGCAGTGTCACATTGCAGCGAGCCCGTGAAGTCCACGGACTGGAAGTGACGTAAGGAAGCGTGAAAGCTGTACGGGAAGGCTTTGTCCAGAAATGCTGATGCTGGTGTACAGGATAGCCAAAAGAGAGAAGACAGAGCTTCCCAGGTACAGATGATTATTAAAAAAATGATTCTAAATAAGGATTTAGGTGATTATACAACACTGAACAGTGTACCACAGTGCATAGATCAGGATCTCACTTTTGCCGTTTATCATCTTGGGGCCTGGTCTGGGCTACGATAAATTTTGTAGGAAATTAGAGGTGTGATTTGACTCAGAAGCCATAGTTCAAACAGGGGAGGTATCCTAAGAAAAATTGTCCTGAGCCGTGCAGTGGTGGTGCCACCTTTAATCTCAGCACGCTGGAGGCAGAAGCAGGGGATCTCTGTGAGTTGGAGGCTAGCCTGGTCTACAAGATCTAGTTCCAGGATAGGCTCCAAAGCTACAGAGATACCTTGTCTCAAAAAAAGAAAAGAAAAGAAAGAAAGAAAGAACGAAAGAGAAGAAAAAGAAAACATTTCGTGTAGGGATGCTGAGGTGGGATGGGGGTGGGGTAGAAATGGGGAGGTAGGTCTAGGGGGGTGTGGGGATGGGGTGGGGTTGGTTGTTATGGATTTGCAGCCTCCCTAGCAGCTTCCTGTAGGGTCCCAGTTGCAGCAGGTCCACAAACCAAGGTGGCTGTTCCCCAGCCCTGTGGCAAGCCGGCCTGCTCCCTGGCAAAGCCCAGCGAGAGAGATGTGAGCATGCAGTTGGTAAGAGGCACATGGACAGGCACATCCTACAGTATAGACTTGGATATTTATTAATTGGATTATGGTAGGAAAGGAAAAGGGGATAGGAGGGGGAGAGAGGGGGAGATAAGAGGACACAGAGAGAGTCAAGATGGCGAGGGAGGAAGAGAGGGTGCTGGGGAGTGGGTGTGGCTTGTCTTTTAAAGAGACAGCCATTACATTCCCACCCTCTTTTTTATAATAAAAGTGGGAGATTAGACACCACAGATGGAAGGATTGGGGCAGCAGATTTTTAAGACTTCTTCCTGTTTTATTTGTGTAAATCATCTTGCATGGGGGGGGGGGACCTGAGAAGGCTGGGTGCTGGCCACATCCTGGTACGGTTGGTCTCTTTGCTCCTGTCCGGTGATTGTGGCTATGAAAATGTCTGGTGTATCTTACACCTGGTTATGGTATTGGCAGAACAGAGGACAAAGTTAAATTAAGGGAAAAAATTTTTAGGACCAGGAAATTGAGGGGGATATATCTGACCTGTTTAAGGTAGATCTTTAATTCTGCTCTCTGGAACTCACAAGAATTTTTTGGGTTTGTGAAAACAGAAGTTTTTAGACACATACATTGTCTAATGACTGTGACATAGTTTTGTACAATGAAAAGTATTTTTAAGATTATGAAAAGCATTATGAGAGAGAAATTTGATCTGAAATTTGTTTGCTGAGGTTGTTTTTAACTGTCAACACCTCTCAGCTATCAAACTGCATCAGAGATACTTGAGAAAATAAAATTTTACTTGAATTACTGTTTAAAAAATGACAGAAAACTTACTTAGTTGGCACCCAGAGCTACTCTTTTAGGGTCGTCCATGGTTGCTGAAGGTCGCATTTGCCTTTTGCTGTTTAGCGCAGGGCCTGCCAGGCTCCAGAAGATCCTGTGGGCCAAGAAATCTGTAGGAAGACAAGCCTACCTTAACCTGAGCAGCTAGACTGTCAATTCCAGTGATTCCTGTCCACGTCAGGAGATTTTTCAGCTTAGATGAAAGGCAGTTTTGCCCAGTGTAGATGGACGTTGTTGTGTACACATTTGCCTTCTGTCTTCTTTGGAGGAAGTAGAGTTTTGCTGCTAGGAGCCAACCGTCTCTTTTTGTTATGAAAAGTTTTTTTAATAATTAAATATTTAAATATCACATTCCCCAGATCTCTGAGCAGTTGAGTGCTGTTTATTAGGTATAAACTACTCTACAGAATCTGTCTGGAAGGTTGGGTCTGAGCTTGACTGTACTGGCTCTTAACAGGTAAGATTTACACTTGTAAAAAGGCAGAAAAAAGAAAAAAACTGCTTGCAATATAAGGTTAATGGCAGAACTCACAATGTAGAGAATCGTTTAATATATTTTAAATGACTGTTAGATTAAATATAAGGTATTTTTGTGAGAGAATTAAAAGTACATTCCAGTTTAAAACATGAGACGTACCTTTTTTGTAGTCTGAAATGAGATGTAATGAACAATAATAACATTAAGCATAGGTATAAAGTTACATGTATGATACACACAGAGAGGTGAACAGGAATTGGGCAAAGTGGATTCTCTTGGTGGGCCGTACCAAAGGCATGCCACTGCACAAAACACATGTAACACAGTCAACAAGAGGGAATTTATTGAAAAAAAAAAAAAACATAAGTAAACCGGGGGACAAGGCAGGCATACTTAGTAAAGATGGGAGAATTTGGTCACCTGACCTGGCTCTCAGCCAAGATGGTGGCGAAGTCACCTGACCCCATTCAAAATGGCAGCAGCCACATGTTATATGAAAAAGCCACAATTTTTTAGCTGTAAAGATTTTAAGCTTAATAAGAGAGACCTAAAGGCGTGATCTGCCCTGCTGCAGAGCTGCCATGCCACACAACAACCTGCAGAGGGGAGAAAAAGGCTAGAACTGAAAAGCTGCACCATGCCATGGTTAGAATTGAAAAAGCCAGAGGACAGATATGGATGGTTGCTACCCACAACTAAAATTGAAGGTGCAAATCGGCGCGAACACCCAGGACCCATGAGCTGGGTGTCCCCTGACTCTGGGCAGGGTGCTGTGGACTGGCTGGATCCAGTCAGGTTCCAGAGAGGCCAGAGGCCACTAAGAGCGGCCTTTTAAGGAGAGGAAAAAGAAAAGAGAAGAAATGGGTAAAAAAGATAAAGAATCTGGGAGACCCTTGGTCCCTGGTCAAATGTATTGCAGTTTCCAGTGCTAGAGCCCGCTGATTAACCCCAGGTTAGTCCAAACACAATTTTAGTTAAGGGAAGCAACCATAGCAGAACAGGGGAAGACTCACCAATCAAAGCCTGGAAGTCGGTGGTGGGAATAGGAAAAAAAAAAAAAAAAAAAAAAAAAAAAAAAAAAAAAAAAAAAAAAAAAAAAAAAAAAACCTGTTTCAGGATCCCAATCTCTGGAGAGGAGAAGGAGGGCCTATGCAAGTCAAGTGGCACCAATGTTAGATTTGCAGCAAGTCCCCAGCAGCTTGCTGCAGGGTCCTGGTGGCAGCAAGTCCACAAACCAAGGTGGCTGGTCCCCAGCCATGTGGCGGTGGGCTGGTCCCTGGCAAGATTGGCGAGCTGTGTGAGCAGGCAGCCAGTGGGAGGCATATAGATAGTCATATTGTACAGAATAGAATTGAATATTTGTTAATTGGGTTATGGAAGGGAAGTAAAAAGGGGATAAGGGGGTGAGAAGAGGGAAGAGAAGAGGTCAGAGAGAGCCAAGGTGGGGAGGGAAGGAGAGAGGCTGCAGGGAGTGGGCTTAGCTTGGCTCTTAAAGAGACAGCATTACAGTTGGGGGGGTGCCATTATTCCCAGCACTTGGCACTTGGAAGGCTTAGGCAGGCAAATCTCTCTGAGTTCATGAAAGAGTTTCTATGTGAAACAGTCCTGACTATCCTGGAACTTGCTTTGTAGACCAGGTTGATTCATGGCACTCAGGAGGCAGAGACAGGCAGATCTCTGTGAATTTGAGGCCAGTCTGGTCTACAAAGTGAGTTCCAGGACAGTGAGGACAGGATTGTTTCACAGAGAAACCCTGTCTCAAAAAACCAAAAGGGGGGGGGGGTATCTCAGAAAGTATTAAGGAATCTGCTTCTGTACAGTAATGGTGAGGCTCATATGGGAACAATATGCACTGTGGGAAAATGGAGGACAAAGTCAGTAATGTGTGCAAACAAAGGAGAATATGAGGTTTAGAGCTTATAGTAGTCAATCTATATGTCCCAAGGGCATACTTTATGGTCGGCTTGCTGGAAGTTGCCACAATATGTTCTGGCTTGGGATATTCAGTGCACATAATGTCTCCAAACGACATCCTAGGATTTCTTTTTTTAAAAGAATATTGATTCATTGATTGATTAATTCGTTTAAATATGCATTGGTATTTTGCCTGATGTATCTGTATGAGGGTGTTAGATCACCTAGTACTATAGTAATAGAGAATTGGGAGCTGCCATATGGGTCTTCTGGAAGAACAGCCAGTGCTCTTAACCACTGAGCCATCTCCTCTAGTCCTCTTTTTTATTTCTAATCAAAACAGAATTTATTTGATTTTAGCTATGTGTACCTTTATATACAAATATTTACATATGTATTTACATACATGTGTATGGATATGTAAGTGCATTTACCACCAAAAAAAACAGAAGACGGGTGTCAGATCTCCTGGAGCTAGAGTTGCAGGAAGTTTGTCAAACACTTGTTATTGGTGTTGGAACAAATTACTCTAATTAACCACTAAATTGTCACTCCAACATGGGTTTCCAGGCTTTCTTAGAGAAATAGTCTGGAGGGGGGATTTTTGAATGTTGGGTTTTTTTTAATATTTATCTAACATGCATAGATGAAGAAAAGATGTTTGGATCAAATCTACCTCCCCTTAGTTCATCCCATATCCCAGCACTACTTTTTCTTTCCCAACTTGTTTTCTTTAAAATTCATGGCTTCTTTTTTAAATTATTATTGCATGCATATATGTATATATGTATATATACATATCTATTCCAAAATATAACCTACTCAGTCTTTATAATGTACTCATTGTTACTCTTATGTGTTTTCAAGGATGCTATTGGATAACCAATTGATATACTGTTCCCTGGTGAAGAAGATTTCTCTTGCTCTCAACATTTCATTTCCTGTAGTTCTTTGTGTGATATTAGGGCCTCCTGGACTTTTTCCAATCCACTTTGGCTTGTCTATTGGTGTCAACCGTATTTAGCTGATGTTTGAACAGTCATGTTTGTTGCATGATTATTAAAAACCAAGAGACAGGTATTGGGGTTCAACCTGAAGGTCAGAAAAACAAAACAGCCAGACACTGGCTCTTATCACTACCTCAGTTCAAAATGGCAATCCTGCCTCTAGGAATCTCAGAATGAGACTGAGAGCTGTCTCCTCCCATCTTATATTCCTCTCTAGTGCTGGGATTAAATGCATGTATTACTACCACATGGTTTTTAGGTTTTTATGGCAAACTAGCATGGCCACTGGGATTAAAAGTGTGTGTTATGACTTCCTGGTCTGTAAGACCAATCAGTGTGGCTGTTTTAATCTCTGAACTTCAGGCAAGCTTTATTTATTTAAATAAAGGAAATATCACTACATTTCCCCTTTTTGTCTAAAAAAGTCAAGGGCTATAACTAATATAAGAAAAACTATATACAGTAAGTACAATGACTATATACAAAATATATAGGTAATAAATACATCAACAATGTCTCGTCCATTTGCATTTGACAAATTTAGAGGAACTGCTTCTTATCTTGGTGGGTCCAAAGTCTTGTAACTAATTTATTTTCTATCATAACTTGCCTTCTGCATCTAGTAAACTTTAACTATAACTATGTACTCTTCAACTCCCTCAGAGACCCAAGAAGGAAATAATATTAACTGAGTAATCAGGAAGTATGAGCAAAGAACTTCCAAAAAATGTGAGAAATGGCAGAAATAGCTGGCCTCCTGGACAGTCACCCAAAGTTCCTCTATAACATTGGGGCAATCTGTCTTTGGCCCTATGGCCTAGCATATCCAATAGACTTTTCTGTGAAGCAGGATATTCTGAAGGGTTGTCCCTCCTTGAAAATGTTTCCCCATCACTTTCTTTTGTGCCCTGGTTTATCCAGTTAGGGCCAGCATACCTTGTCCAGCAGGTAAAGAAGGGCATTTTCTTGCTCAGCAGCTTACTTTGCCACAAAGAAAATAAACTCTGTGTGGAGTTCCATTGATGCCTGTTATCTTCTCTGAAGTAGATTATTGCTGCCAGGAGCAGACATGTCTCATTGTCATAGAAGGAGCCTATGTTATTAAAACATCTTAAATGCAATATTCTGTAGATCTATGAAGTGTTGAAGATGATCTAATGTATTTGTTTTGACCTTGAAAAAAATACCTAATGTGACTACAAGTTTGGTTATAAAAGAGGACTAATTATTAACCTAGTTTTTCCTTATTATCCTAAACAGTTGTTAATAATAATTTTAAGGACTAGAAATTTGCATTCCATTGTTAAAATGAGCTGAATAGGTATAGTTCTAAACAGGAGTAGAAATGTATGTACAATATATTCTAAAAAAATTAATCTCAAATTTGTATCAATATACAAAATTTGTATGGTATATACAAAAGTACAATCCAATATAAAACATTTAAAACTAATAGTTGCTTTTTAAATCAGATTCAATAATCTACACTTTTATCATATCTATATCCTCCCTTTTTATAAGAGTAGAATCGCATAATATACCCCTTTTATACTATCAATCTGATCCCTTTTTTTCTTTTCAGAACATGTCCCTGAATCTAATTTCTTTATTTTGCTTTTTTTTCCTGGCCATTACCCTTAAAAATTTGTAACCAGTACACTACACCAAGAACTCATGAACACCACTTTAATATTTGGTAACAGAGCCTCCTTTTTTACCTACTATTAAGTGTAATATATATATATATATATATATATATATATATATATATATATTTCCTTTCAATAATGCTTAATTTATGTGTAATTGGGATCATGAATTCCAGAAGGGTTTTAACCTTTTTTCACTTGGCTACTGAAATACTTTGCCTACCTTCCCATGGCTAACATGCCAAGAGGCGCCAACTATGAGCATGTTGTGAGCATTCTTCCAGATGCTTCCTATACAAACACACACACACACACACACACACACACACACACACGTATGGAACACACAGCTTTGCTCCTTTTAAGTATACAATGAGCAATATGGATCTCATTGCTTACCAGTAACTATAAGATGTTATGCCTCACTGTATAGCAAAAAGGTGGTCTCTCTCCAGCCTTTATACCGCCTGCATCAAGCTTACGGGATGCTGTGGATAGAGATACGCATCACCAGAATATTCTTCTTTTAATGAGTTTGTAAAGTTCATTATAGGAATAGTCCATACATTGACCTGTCATCTGTTGATAAATCTGCATTTGTTTTGAGCAGGTGAGAAAAGTAGCTTTAAATAGCATGGGAACTTCATATTTATCATTAAACTCTTTTTATGAGCTGGGGAATGGTTGTGTATTGCCTTTAATCCCAGCACGTGAGAGGCAGAGGCAGACAGATTTCTACGAGTCACTGCCACCTAGTATACAGAGCAAATTCCAGGAGAGCCAGAAACACTTAGAAGAGCTGCCAGGATTTATGCCACTAATGCTGAGTCAGGAGACCTCTCTTAAAGGACTATACCTCTGCTTTCCTCTCACAAACAGAGCCTACCTGAGACAATGCTGCTACCAAGAAGCCTTTCTTAGCTTTTTTCTTTTGTGTCTAGAAACCCTTCCCAAGCTCTCTCAGAGTTTTAAGTGGATACAGGTTGCCAAACATTTTACGACTCTTGTTGCACCAATTAATAAAATAAAATTCAGAGATGGGTATTGGAGTTCAACCTGAAGAAAAGCAAACAGCCAGCCACTAGCTATTACCTCTAACCTCTACCCTCAGTCAGAAATAATAATCTTCTACCACTTACTGTGAGTGGATCTCGTTTGCATTGTTGATGGTTTCCTTCATTCACTATTGAAGCTTTTCTTTAAATCCTTTTTACAACCTGGAAGCTTAGCTGGTTAGTATCTTGTCCTGAGGAGACCATTTACTTTATTTCATTTAACATGTGGCTTTTCTTTTAAGTTTTGTCTCCTTGATTCCAACATGGTACCATTATGCTTCTTGGTGCTCCTTTTCTCCCCAATGTATGCATTTTGTATTTCTCTTTGTCCAGCTTGCTACTTTCCATTATATATCTGCGTAAGAATGATCAATAATTTCCATAGGACTCAGCCTAATTCTTTTTGCTCATTTCCATTCTATATCTACATAAAAGTGATCAATAATACCCATGTGATATATTCAATACTAGATTGTGCTTAAAATCTTTTTTGCCTGAGCATTAATCAAAAATTATTCAGTTTATCCCCAGGCAGATTTTTAGAACTATTGTGAAACGTGACCACATTCTTGATAAAATATCACAAGAGTGGTTTCAAGGCACTTACTAGTATTCTTCTTCTCTGAAATATCTCGAAGCTGGTCATTTACATTGCTCTAAGCACCTCTGTTTCCCATGCATCTACTAGTATGGTCCTTTAAACCTCATTTAAAGCATTTATTTGCTCTCCTAATCCAACATCTCAAAGCCCACCATTCTGCAACAAGTATCATGGTCATGCCTGACATAATAGTCTATCCCCTGGTACAAGATTCTTAGTCACTGTTGTATCAATGTGAAGAGACACCATGACCAAGGTGGTCGTATAAGAAAAAGTGTTGAAATTGGGGCTTCCTTACAGTTTCAAAGGTTAATCCATTAATCATCATGGTGCAAAGTATGGAAGCATGCAGGCAGGTGTTGGAGTAGCTGAGAGCTGTCTCCTGATTCATAGGCCAAGAGATAGACTGTAAGCTTGGAATGGGCTTTTGAAATCTCACAGCCACCCCAGGGGCACATTTTTCTCCAACAAGGCCACGCCTCCTAACCTTTATAATCCTTTCAAATAATGTCACTCTCTGGTGACTAAGCAATGAAATATATGGAGCCTAATGGGTGGAGACAGTCTCAGCAAAACCACCCAAAGGCCAGGGGAAGAAAGCCAGTATGCAGGCATTCCTCCATGGAATGTGCTTCAGGTCAGCCTCCAGATTCTTGCCTTGTGTTCTTGCTCTGACTTCCTTCAGTGATAGGCTATAAACTGTAAGGTGAAACAAACTCCTTCCTCCTAAGTTGGTTTTGGTAAGCATTTTATCAAAACACCCAGAGAATCAAAATAGGACAAAAATTTCATGGCACTTATTATGAAGGATACTTTGTAGTGAGATTATAAATTCTAGACCAAGAACCCTGGGCCATGTGAGTATTCAATAAACCTCTCTTGGAAGGATAGAAAGCCACATGGACTCCATTCTCGAAAAGACTTACTAGAGTGCTATTCTCTGATTCCTTGCTCAGCCTTAGGGGAGCTCTAGAACGAGTATCCACAATGTACATCCTTTATGCCATCACTTTTTTTTCTTTTTCAGGGAGCTGTGTCCTTTGATCTAAAACTCTGAAGACAGAAAAGGGAAGATTTGAAGTTTATTTTCAGGGATTAAGGTAAAAGAATTTAGCATTATGGTCAAGTCCTTACTGGAGTATACTTTTAAGGCTCGATCATTTCAGCCAGCAGCCTAAAAGCTGTTCTGGATGCAGAACTCAGAAGTAACTGCAACAGAGGTGCTCTGAATCACTGGACCATCTGAAATAACCATTCCCACTGGAGATTTTTCACAGGGTCTTCCTTGATGAAACCTTATTTTTCTTAACCCAGAATGAATCAATATCCTCTCATTTCCTATGGAATCAAAAGTAAAACCTCCCTCTCCAAAGTAACAAATCTTTGACTTAAATTTGAATTCAAGGCATTTTCAAAATATATAGCTTGGCTTATTCCAGCAGAATTAATAATCAGATATATTTTAGCTAGCTGTTGATACTTTCCAAAAGTCAAACAATTCAAGACAACACACTAACATACAGTCCAGATTCTCAGTGTATTTTCCATCTTACATGTTTTTTAATTATAATTTATTATTTTATTTTTTAACTTTAATACAGTATTTCTCTGTGTATCTTTGACTGTCCCAGAACCCTCAGTACACCAGACTGGCGTAAAGTCACAGAGATCCACCTACTTCTGTCTCCCAAAGTGCAGGGATTAAAGGCACATGCCACCATGCCCAACTACTCAAAATTTTTGTATCCCGTTTCTCTTCTCTCCCAAGCCTATGAATATTTTTAAACATTCAGTAAAAAATGTTTAGAAGTTTTTAATGTGCTGAGTCTGTCTATACTGTTTATCTTTTTCTGACCACAAATCTTTAATTTCAATAATATGGTTAGAATTAAAGTCTACGACCTTTGGTGGCTGGAGTCCACCCAATTCTTTGCTCTCTAGACAGTCAGGTCTACCTTCATGGTGGAGGTATTAGCAGTAGCCAAATTTATTGGCACAGCTCTAGAGTTTCTAGGTCCATGTAACCACAAAGTAGCAAGATGCCGATTATAAACACCACTTAAATATTTGGTAACAGAGCCTCTTTTTGCCTACTATTAATGTGTATATATTCCTTTCAATACATGGTTTAATTCATGTGTAATTGGGATCATAAATTCCAGAAGGGTTTTAACCTTTTTTCACTTGGCTACTGACATACTTTGCCTAGCTTCCCCTGGCTAACATGCAAAGAAGAGCCAACCATGAGCATTTGGTTTTTTACAAAATGCTTCCATTACACACAAACATTGTGTATGGAACACATCTAGGCTCTCCTTTAAGTATGCATTGAGCAATAAGGATCTCTTTGCTTACTATAGATGTTATGCCTCACTCTACAGCACAGCTGACTTCCTAGCCTTATACCCTCCTGCATCAGCTTCCTGAATGCTGTGGTAGCAGATAGCAACCACCACGAGTATTATTTTTTACTCTTTTAATGAGTTTGTAGCAGTTCATTTATAGGGATTTCCATACATTAACCTATTGTCTGTTAGGAATCTTCAATTTATTGTGTTCAGGTAAGAAGAATAGCTTTAAAATAGCATGGAACTTCATATTTATCATAACTTACTTTTTTTACCAACCGGGTTGTGATGGTGTATGCCCTTTAATCCCAGCATGTGGGAGGCAGAGGCACACCATATTTCTGTGAGTTCAAGGCCAGCCTGGTATATAGAGCAAATTCTGGGACATTCCAGAACCTCTTTAAGAGCTGCAAGGATTTCTTCCACTAATGCTGAGTCAAGAGACATCTCTTAAAGGACCCATACCTCTTCTTGCCTCTCACAAACAGAGCATACCTGAGACAATGCTGCTACCAAGAAGCCGTTCTACCAAGAAGCCGTTCTTAGCTTGTTCTTTGTGTCTAGAATCCTCTTCCCAAGCTACCTTTAAGGTTTATGTGGCAATTAGTTGCCAAACATTCTGTGATTTTTTTGAACAATTAATTAAAAAATCCAGACATGGGTATTGATTTCAACCTGAAGAACAAGCAAAACAAGCCAGCCACTAGCTCTTACCTCTAAACTCTACCCTCAGCAGAAATAATGATCCTGCCCTCCAGGAATCTCACATGAGACTGTCTGTGAGAGCTATCCACCCTCCCATCTCACATTGCTCTCTAATGCTGGGATTAGGGTTGTGTATGACTTCCCAACTTTCTATGGCAATCTAGTATAGTTACAGGGATTAAAAGTGGGTATCAGAACCTGCCTAGTATGTAAGGCTAATCAGTGTGGCTGTTTTAATCCCTGAACTTTCGGCAATCTTTATTTATTTAAAATACAAGTGAAATATCACTAAATATGTTGACCAGTTATGGGTTATCTGACATTATTAGGAATATAATCTCACAGAAAATGCCTTGAACTTTCTAGCACTTCCACCCCTATTTGCTTCCTGTTTTATAGGAAGGCTGCTTATTTGTTTCCAGATGCTCAGACCCTAAATAATCACTCAGAAACTATATTATTGTCAATACTGTTTGGCCAATAGCTTAAGCATATTTCTGGCTAACTCATATCTTAAATTAACCCATCTCTATTAATATGTGTATCACACAAGGCTGTGGCTTACCAGGGTAAAGTTCCAGCATCTGTCTTTGGCATGTCTACATGGCTTCTCTCTGATTCTGCCTTCTTTCTCCCAGAATTCAGCTTAGTTTTTCCCAACTACATCTTTTCTGCCCTGTTCAGACCTAAGACAGTTTCTTTATTAACCATTGGTATTCACAGCATACAGAGGAATCCCACATCAACTCCTATTTTCTGTTTAAATAAAAAAGATTAACTTTTACAATTACATATAAAAAACAGGTATCAAGCAAGAATTACAGTTACATTACTTATATCTATCTTATTTTTATTATATATAAGGAAAGCTATAACTATAACCCCAACTAGCTATATTCTGCCTCCCTATGAGCCAAAGCAGTTTTCTTCATTCATTAACCAATAAATGCAACACTAGATGAAGGACCTCCCACCACCAGCTTCCATTACTTCACAATCTTCCCTAACCTTTAAGTACGGGAGTATTTTATAGAGGTATTCATATGGTACTGGGCTCCATAAACTCAAATTTTGTTGGTTGGAATTTGTGTCGTGTCTCCACCTATTACAAATAGAAGTTTCCATGTTTACGAGTAAGTGCTACCATATTGTGGTGTAAGGACAAATGTTAAGATTGTTGTTAGGGATTATGCTAGTTTTGTAAACTAGTGGTTCAATTGTTTACCTCCAATATTGGTGACTTCACTATAACTGGGGAGTTAGCTCAGTTCAGTACCACACATGGCTTCCCTCTTGTTGGGATGGGTATTAAGTACAATTTAGAAAAACCGTATGTGACTTGCCAAGGTATGTGGGGCCACTACTGCAACCCTAGGGTTATCATGCCATTCTGGTTGTTTTTCATTAACATCATAGCTGGGTAGGATTAGTGTTTGCCTCTCCCCTTTGGAAGATTACATGGTTGCCTTCTGGGTAATATGAAAGCTAGTCTCATGGTGTTGACAGAGGTCTCTGTCCCACCGGTCTCACAGTCATTCAGTCCCAAAGAAACACACCAAAGAGTTCTACATTAATCATAAAATGGTTGAGGGCTATTAGCTCAAGCTTCTTAGTTAACCCTTTCTGTACATCTTAGATTAGCCCATTATTTCTTGTCTGTGTTAGCCACATGACTTGGTACCTAGCATCAGCAAGGCATTCTCATCTTGCTTCCTCTCTGTCTATGTGATGACTATAGACTGACTTTTTCTTTTTCCAGAATTCTCCTGTCTTGTCAACCCACCTATACTTCCTGTCTGGCTACTGGCCAATCAACATTTTATTAAAATGCAAGTGACAGGGTATGGACCATTGTCCCACAGCATTCAGGGAAGAGATATTCAGACTTACTCCAGCTTAGAGATCTCTGGCTCCTATTTGTGAAGTGCATGACTATTCAACAATAGGGACTACCCTTCTATTCTGTCTGCCTCAGCTTCTTGTTCCATAACATCTCTCCAACTCTTTAATAGGCAGAGTCTATTTCATGCTACCCCATGTGTGCATGAGTATGGGACCATTCCTTGGACTCTCTTGTGGCCTACATTCCTGAGGAAAACTGAGTCTCCCATTTCTAGTTGGGCATTTATTACCAATAACTCTTCAGATAGGCATAAGTCTTATTTGGTTTTTTTTTTGTTTGTTTGTCTGGTTTTTTGTTTGTTGTTTCTTTGGGACAGGATCCCCCTTGTAGTTTAGGATTGCCTAGATCTGGATCTGGAGATCAGGCCAATTTTAATAGTTCTTCTGCCCTCTGCCTATTACAACTGTTTCTGGTTCCTCTCTTCAAAGTACCGTGAGGCTTATTTGTGGTGGTTATATTATAGATGATCAGATTGGTGATGGATACCCCACTATGAGCTTTTTTGTGTGTTTTGGCCCTGTTTGGAGTTCCTTCGTCCTGTTCTCCAGTTGTAGATTTCTGTGATGCTCTCTGCTCCAAAAAACCATACTTGGGGTAAGGTGCTGAGAGGCAGTCTTCCTCTATGAAAACTCTTGAACCCGGCTATTACATTGCTCTAAGCACCTCTGTTTTTCAAGCATCTACTTCTATGATCTATTAAGCCTCTATTAAAATGTTCAATTGATATCCTAATCCAACATCTCAAAGCCCACATTCTGCCAACAAGTATCATGGTCATGCCTGGCATAATAGTCTAATCCCATGGTACAAGATTCTTAGTCACTGTTGTATTAATGTGAAGAGACACCATGACCAAGGGTGGTCGTATAAGAAAAGTGTTGAAATTGGGCTTCTTACAGTTCAAAGGTTAATCCATTATCATCATGGTGCAAAGTATGGAAGCATGCAGGCAGGTTGTTGGAGTAGCTGAGAGCTGTCTCCTGATTCATAGGCAGAGATAGACTGTAAGCTTGGAATGGGCTTTTGATATCTCAAAAGGCCCACCCCAGGGGCACATTTTCCCAAACAAGGCCATGCCTCCTAACCTCTTATAATCCTTTCAAATAATGTCACTCTCTGGTGACTAAGCAAATGAAATATATGAGCCTAAGGGGTGGAGACAGGTCTCAGTCAAACCACCCAAAGGCCAGGGGAAGAAGCCAGTATGCAGCATTCCTCCATGGAATGTGCTTCAGGTCCAGCCTCCAGATTCTTTGCCTTGTGTTCTTGCTCTGACTTCCTTCAGTGATAGGCTATAAAACTGTAAGGTGAAACAAACTCCTTCCTCCTAAGTTGGTTTTTGGTAAGCATTTTATCAAAACACCCAGAGAATCAAAATAGGACAACAATTTCATGGCACTTATTATGAAGGATACTTTGTAATTGGAAGGATACTTTTAGTGAGATTATAATTCTAGACCCATGAACCCTAATCCAATGTGAGTATTTAATGAACCTCCCTTGGAAGGATAGAAAGCCATATGCCACTCCATTCTCCAGAAGAATGACTTACTAGGGTGCTATTCTCTGACTCCTTGTTCAGCCTTAGGAGGGCTCTCGAAGGGGTATCCACAATGTACATCCTTTATGCCATCACTTTCATTTCTTTTTCAGGGAGCTGTGTCCTTTGATCTAAAACACTGAAGAAAGAAAATTAGAGGGAAGATTTGAAGTTATTTTCGGGGATTAAGGTACTATTCTGAGTCAGCAATTAGGGCAATAAATGGGCCATAATGTCTACCTATATCATGTTAGAACTTGGATGCTAGAATGTACATATGAATGACCCTCTTTTTACTTTCCTTTGTTCTCAATAGTTTTGTAGTTAGTAAAGAAAAAATAACAGTCTATCAAGAGTAAGGAGTTTTATGCAGTGCTAGTAACTGATATGTAGACATTGAATAAATATTGAGGAACATTCATTTTAATATGTTTGCTCTCTGCATGTGTTCCACTCTGATTTTCAAATGATGATCTTTTGAAGAAAGATACTTGGGGTTTTCATTACTTCCTTTTCATTTTCCTGACTCAAAATAAATATTTTGTTCTCATGTTAGCCTCAGGTTAAGAGCACTGCTCGGAATCCAGACTGGGACACGGCTATTATAAGGGTATTACCCATAGTAGGATAGAAGAGAAAAACTCTAATACTGTTGTTAGTCTAAGGTACCTTAGGTATGGATAAGTATCCCAATCATTCCTAATTGGTGTTTTGTGAAGAATAAAGTTTTGTTTTTGTGGACTGCTGTCTCATAATGTAGCATAAAATGTTTCAAATCCTACCAAAGAAGGCTGAGGGATCTACCCTTCCAAGTGCATAGGTCTCCAATAGATGTATCTTCTGTTGTCACCAAGGTAAGCTGGGTTTTAGCAGACAGATTTCTCATACTGTTCCCCACAATTGTGTAAGTTGAGACAAACTGATTCTGGTAGGGAATTGAACCAGTAGCTATCAAAATGTAGAAAGTGTAGCCCAATCAGTTCTGCAAGTAAAACACTTGACAGAGAATCTCAAGGAATCATGTATCTCAGAATATCTGGATTAACATAGTCCTACATAGTTTCCCTGTGTGCCTGAGCAGGCCCTGGGAAAGACTTCCAGGCTGTAATATATAGTAAATTCCTGTTTCTGCTGATTTAAGGCATGGTGATATTTTGTTCTAAGCCAATTGTGTCATATCCCAGACACTTACATTGTTTAAAGAAAGGACAATTAGTGAGGCAGATAGGAACGTATACCCAAGAACAGAGTGGTGTCAACAGAATTCTGTCCCAGCACAGTTGACTGTTTGTAGGGGGAAAATGGATGAATTGAGTGCCTTTCAATGAGTATCACCGGGATACAAGTAGTTAGCTTGATGGAATATCAGTTCAAGAAAAGGAAGGGGTCTCAATATTTGTGATGTGTGTGTGTATCTTGAGTGAACAGTGAGTGATACATACAGTCAAGTATAGAAATGCTAACAAATTAGCTGCGATGAAACTCCTGGAGATAATTCAAATAAGGATAGTGAATGAACAGTTCACTTCATGTACTCTGGTCTGAGAGTGGAAGTAGTAACCTTTTGATATATGTAAGCCTCCCAAGAGAAGAGATAAGCCTAATTGGTTCTAAGTAAGGCTCCTGAGTACTGAGGGGATCAGCACACCACACAAAAAAATCTGTGCCACTAGTTTCTTCCGTGGCACAGAGAATTTTCAGATAGGGAGGAACTTCCCAATTTTAATCTTATAAATTTATAGAAGATAATTTTTATATCTGTTTTTAATCTGTTTTATATCTATTTATATATATTTTTATCTATTTATATCTATTTATCTGTTTTAAGGAAACAAGCTTTATTTTTTATTTGAAAATTTCATAAAATTTTGATTATATTCACCCCTTCCCTTAGTTCCTCCCAGCTCCAACTCCATTGTCTCCATATTCCACTTTCTGCACTCTTTTTATTTTTAAGCCATTAAGCAGTATTTGTGCTTCCATATAGTATTCAGTGTGTGTGGCCTTCTGTGGGATAATGGTCAAACTACCTAGATGTTGTACCCTTAAAGAAAACTGATTCTTCAGTAACAGCAGCTAACAGTTGCCTGTAGTAGCATGCCTGTAGTTTCTCAGCTACAAGTTGGACTTCATACCCACCTTTGGGGCGGTATTTTTGTTATGATAGAGAATGTGACTTAAGCCCATTATCTTCCATGATGATCATACTTGTGGAGATTATGCACTTCCTTTTTCATTTAGAAAAGGAGTGGGAACTACAGAGCCAAACATGTATGTCCTATGGACCCTGATATCTTTCATGTTAGGTTGGCTAGCACCCAGTATGTCTCTTATTTTCCCCTGCCAGTTATTGCATTCAAATATTTATCACATGATTTTCAGAAGTCCATTCACCATGACTGGAATTGGTTTTACTAGCTGATTACCTTACATCTGCCCTTTCTCTTTCAAACAGTGATTCCTGATTGCTGCCTTCCTCTGTGCACGCTTATCTGCTTCTATTCACCAGAGTTACTATGTCTCAACTTCAGAAGAATCCAGAACGTGCAGCTGACCAAGGCCAGACCTGTGAGAAGACCCACAGCCATATTGCAGCAGTCTGCAGGGATATGGAGGAGCCTTGTACCTCCACTCATCTTATGGCTAGTAGTCTGAAGGGCCAGACCTGTGAGGGGACCCAGGGCCTACAGGTTGCAACAGTCTCCAGGGATGTGGAGGAACCATGTTCCTCCTCTCAGCTTATGTCTAGTGAGGAGAGCCAGGGCCTAGAGATTCCACAGGTGTCTAGGGATGTGAAGGAGCCATGTCACTCCTCCTTTTCTCTGATGGCTAGCAACCAAAATGATCCTGCAGATGAGACACCTAGTACTTCTGGAGATCCTCAGAGTCCCTGTGACTCTTTGAGACGATCAGGTGGGGATCTTAGTAACCAAGAAGAACAGGGCTATCCAGTCAATCCACCATGTCAACCAGGCACCATGAATGTACCTGTGATGAGTGTTGATAATAAAGTTGACTTCTTGGTGAATTATATGCTGTACAAGTATCAGATGAAAGAGATGATAAGCAAGACTGATATATTGAGACTCATTGTCAGAGAAGATGAAAATCGTTTTCATGAAATCTTCAGGAGATCTTCTGAACACATGGAGATGGTTTTTGGCCTAGATGTGAAGGAAGTAGATCCTGTCAACCACATCTATGCTCTCTTTATCAAACTAGGTCTCACCTATGATGGGATGCGTAGTGATGAGTATAGTTTTCCTAAGACTGGTCTCCTGATAATCATCCTCGGAGTAGTCTTCATGAAAGGCAACCGTGCCACTGAAGAAGAGATTTGGGAAGCATTGAATGCAATGGGAATCTATGGTGGGATGAATCATTTCATCTTTGGTGACCCTAGGCAGCTGATAACCAATGAGTTTGTGAAGGAGCAATACCTGGTGTACCAGCCAGTAGCCAATAGTAATCCTGTGCAGTATGAGTATGTGTGGGGGCCCCGGGCTCGAGCTGAAACTAGTAAGATGAAAGTGTTAGAGTTTGTGGCAAAGCTTCATGGGACAAACCCAGCCACCTTCCAGTCTCAGTATGAAGAGGCTCTGATAGAAGAAGAAGAGAGAGCGCTTGCCATGATTTTAGACAGTGCTGGCCTAAGTTCTCGTTCTCGTGCAAGTTCTAATGCCATGGGCTGCAGTTTCCCTGGTATGTAATACAATCAGAGATAAATTACTCCTGTAGAATTTGTGGAGAATTTTTAGAGTTGAGGGGAAAAATGTAGGTCTTAGTTTTATATAGAGAAGAGGAGGAATATTGTCTGCATATTTCTATTTTGTCTGTGTACCATGACATTTTTTCTTGCACTGTTTGACCTTTCTGTTTGAATATTGTTGCACTTAATAGCATTGTTGTTTGGCTTCAAAAATCTCTACTTTATGCAATTCACAAATGTAATACTAAGAGCTTTGCCATAGTATAAAACTAACTGGGAATTAGTCCAGTGTATTTGTATAATTATGTGGAGTACTATAACAATCTTTGCTAAACTTCGACCTTTTAAACAGTGTTGTGCTAAATTTTTCTTTGTAATGTTCCATTTCCCAGTACAATTGCATGATATATGTGGAGTTGTTTTACTTTACAGTTGCCATGAGTAATAAAATTCAAGAAAATATTACCACATATTTACAGTTTCTTTTATTACCAAAACTTATCTTAGCATCTATTATTTTCCAATTACTATTTTAATGTTCTAGGATGCTACATTAAACAGCATGCATGTAGTTCCTTTCCTTATAAATATATTGATTATGATAGAATATATTCTAATACATTGAAGACAAATGAAATATAGAGTTTACACGTAAAGTGATCATTATGGCCCTGTTAAGTATAAATATCCTGAAGGAGAAAATTGTGGCTGTGGTAAGATAAACTTCTTCAGATTGCTAATTTTAACTTGAATTTTGAGGTGAAGAGAATTGGAGTGTATTAACCTGTATGTGGTGCACCTCAATGCTGACATCCAAAAGTTTAATGCAAAGCTCTTTCCTGGTTACTTTATGATTTTGTTATATATACAGTTTTCATATAGAAAGTAGAAAGTGTCCATCTCTGACCCCACCTCTGTATGGTTGAATGTGGGTCATGAACTAAGGCTTTACTTGCAAATAAACTTAAAGACATTTTTTGATAGTTAATAGTGAGAGACACCGAAGCCACTAGGTTGTCTTTCATTGCCCAGGGCTGGTGATGTAAGAAAGTACTTCATTTAGAAGATATTTTAAATAGATTATCATTAATATAATTTGAATTGTATATATTAACACGTGCTTAATTTTTTGGGTTTTTCGAGACAGGGTTTCTCTGTAGCTTTGGGGTCTGTCCTGGAACTACCTCTGGTAGACCAGGCTGACCTTGAAGTCACAGAGACCTGCTTGCCTCTGCCTTCCGAGTTCTCGAATTAAAGGAATGTGCCACCACTGCTTGGGTAACATGCTTAAATTTTTCATGGAGATATAAGCAGTGAAAATATTGTTGATTTAGATGAATTTGAATAGTTGGTCCTTGTCAAGAATAGGAGGACGTTTTACATCACTTAAAATTACGGAAATGAAAAAAGAAAATAAATCCACATCCCCATTTTTAAAGAATAACACCTCCCCAGGGGAAAATTAGTGGGGTTTACTTAAGTAGTGGTCTACTTTATATGAAGCCCCTTTTATTTTATTTTATTTTATTTTATTTTATTTTATTTTGCAGGGGGAGTGTGTTTCTTTGTTTCTTTTTTGTCATGGAGGTAGGGTTTCTTTGTGTAAGGGATCTGACTGTCCTGGAACTCACTTTGTAGACTAGGCTGGCCTTGAGCTCACAGAGAACTGTCTGGCTCTATCTCCAACGTTCCTGGCGAAATTCCAGTGCTTAGAGAACTTCATTGTTCTGTGGGATATGCGATTATTTTAAATTTTACATAAGATAGACTCATAGAGTCACAGGTCAGGACAGTTATTGTAATACCTAAATTAACTAAATGCCTCTAGTATACGAAACACTCTGACGCTTTCACAGTGCCCTCTTATAGGTAGTCTTATAACACTTATATTAGCTATTTTTCAACAGTTTGACAGAATATATATGACAGAAGCAAGATTTCAGTCTACTGTAGTGAGAAAGGCCTGGTGGAGTTCCTACATGGTGGCAGGAACACAAGGCAGCCACTGTTCACATTATGGCTGACCAGAAAGCTGAGAATCATGCCAGTACCATTGCCATACTGTACCCTAAATATGGGCTCTACTTCTGCCCGCCAGGTCTCACTTCTTGAATGGTTTTAGAACTTTTCAAAAGAGTGTCATGAGACAAATACTTAAAACAACAGTAGGTGACATTTTCAATTCAAACCGTGTCAGAACTTATCAGGTTTCCTCTCACACGAAAAGCATAATATTCAAAGCTTGGCATGTGAAATGGCTGAGGCTGAACCTCTGGTACTAATTCTTCTGGATCCATTTCTGTAATACTACCCAGTCTTCTGCGTCCTGATTCATTTCTCATTGCAGCTTCTCACATTGCATGTTGTAATAAACTGAACCCTGAATCTGAAGTACTAAAATTAGATGAAAAAGGGTTATCAAACACCACTAACATATTTCCTGTGGACTCCATTAAACCCTAGTTCTGTCCTAGTTCTGTATCATTGTTTCAGAGACCTGACTTGAAGGAGCTGAGAGTTTTGCCTAGATTCAACTATTTCATGTATTACAATAAACTTGTCTTGCTTTTAGTTTTAGTTTTGTCTTGTTTGTTTCATTTCTGTGTGCCAGAGAGCTCCATTACTTACTTTAGAACTCCACTGAGAGCAATACCCTGTCCATGCAAAAGCTCGCTTTTGTATTACATTTTAGTTCTGATCATCATCATTGGACAGATATGGTATAGTATCAGAATAATTTCCAAATAAACTGCTAAATATAGTATACATGGGAAATCTATTAGTCTGTGTGAACAATGATAAAAGACAGGATTTTGAAAACTGCTATTTGCCGTAGGATTTTATAGATTTTTTTGTTTAACAAATATACAACATATATATATCAGTGAATGCCTTTATTTGGGTACTTAAACGTGAAAACTTCTCTTATAAATGAAAGCTGAGGAGACTATCAAAATGATTAAGCAAATAAGTACAAAGGTTCTAATTACTGTATATTCTCAAGTTCTAGGAAGGAAAACAGGATCCTTGTAGATATTTTATATTTTAATAATGTTAGTTAACTGATTAATTTGTTAATAAGTTATATTTTAATATAATTTTTAAATATACTATCTTCTACTCGTCCTGAGTAAGTCTGCTGCTTTTCGTTCTATAGCTTTCAGGTGTGCTGTTAAGTCACTAATGTGAGCTTCCTTATTTATTGTGTGTGAAGCAGTCACTTCTTTACTTCCATCATGTAGTTGTGGGGATTGAACTGAGGAGATCAGGCTTGGCAAGACCACATTGCACCAGTGAGGCATTTCATGGTCCATTAATCTAGATCTTTCTGTGTACATATGTACACATTTATCAATATTCAGGCATTTTAGTCAGGTAGCAGAGAGCAAAGGATTATAAGTTATGTATTATAGTGACTCTTGAAAAGAACACCATATATTTGAGTAAGTGTAAGAAGCCTATAATACAGAGATTAATGGAGTGCTTTTGGAAATGTGACCCAAGATTAAAAAGTATCTGTTACATCCAAGGAACTCTAAACAAATGACTTCAGGAACTCCAACCAGAATTGAAAAGGGGGTATTGCAAATTATTGGGCAGTATTTGGCACCACTATGTACAATGTATAGAACAGACTGCACGTGCCAAGCTATATTCTTTCTCTTTTTCCTGGACTCATGAAAAGATTATTGACTATCTTGACAGATGCCTACAATTATAAAAGATCACATTACTACTTCTTGTCACTAAACTATAAGTAGAAATAACGTTTACAGTAGTTGGGAGCAACTGTGTCACCCTCATGTTTTCTTTTCAGGTCAGCAATAGACATGGATATTACATGTGGAGATACTAAAGGGAAGCAACTGAGATTTTTCAGTCAGTAGTTAGTAACGGTTAGACTAAATCAAGAGATTTCATCATAAAATGCAAATTAATAAGTTATGTCAAATCTCAGGTTTGAAGTATGTCTTATATAACAGCTAACTAAAATTTTTTTCTTTTCTTTTCATGTTTTTTTTATATTTAAAAATTTCCATCTCCTCCCCTCCTCCTCCCCCTTCCCTCCCCTCCTCCTCCCCATTCCCTCCCCTCCTCCTCCCCATTCCCTCCCCTCCCCTCCACCCATATCTCCCCTCCCTACCTCTCAAGGCCAAGGAGCCATCAGGGTTCCCCACTCTATGCTAAGTCCAAGGTCCTCCCAACTCCCCACAGGTCCAGGAAGGTGATCAACCAAGCTGAGAAGGCTCCCACAGAGCCCGTCCATGCAGAAGAATCAGAGCCCAGCGCCATTGTCCTTTGAGTCTCAGTCAGCCCCCACTTTTGGCCACATTCCAAGAGACGGCTTTGGTCGCATGATCCATCAGTCCCATTCCAACTGGAGTTGGTGATCTCCCATTAGTTCTGTCCCACTGTCTCCATGAGTGAACGCACCCCTCACATTCCTGACTTTCTTTCTCATGTTCTCTCTCCTTCTGCTCCTCATCAGGACCTTGGGAGCTCAGTCCAGTGCTCCAATGTGGGGCTCAGTCATTTTCTTCATCTATCGCCAGGTGGAGGTTCCCTCATGGTCCTGACTTTCTTTCTCATGTTCTCTCTCCTTCTGCTCCTCCTCAGAACCTTGGGAGCTCAGTCCGGTGCTCCAATGTGGGGCTCAGTCATTTTCTTCATCTATCGCCAGGTGGAGGTTCCCTCACGGTCCTGATTTCTTTCTCATGTTCTCTCTCCTTCTGCTCCTCATCAGGACCTTGGGAGCTCAGTCCGGTGCTCCAATGTGGGGCTCGGTAAAATGCCAATTAACCCAATTAAAAAATGGGGCGCTGAACTGAACAGAGAATTCTCAACAGAAGAAGTTCAAATGGCCAAAAGTCACTTAAGGTCATGCTCAACCTCCCTAGCTATCAGGGAAATGCAAATCAAAACAACTTTGAGATATCATCTTACACCTGTCAGATTGGCTAAAATCCAAAAACACCAAATAATAACCTTTGCTGGAGAGGTTGTGGGGTAAGGGGTACACTCATCCATTGCTGGTGGGAATGCACACTTGTGCAACCACTTTGGAAAGCAGTGTGGAGGTTTCTCAGGAAATTCGGGATCAACCTACCCCAGGACCCAGCATTTCCACTATTGGGAATCTACCCAAGAGATGCCCAATCATACTACAAAAGCATTTGCTCATCTATGTTCGTAGCAGCATTATTTGTAATAGCCAGATCCTGGAAATAACCTAGATGCCCTTCAGTGGAAGAATGGATGAAGAAAGTGTGGAATATATACATGCTAGAATACTACTCAGCGGTAAAAAACAATGACATCTTGAATTTTGCATGCAAATGGATGGAAATAGAAAACACTATTCTGAGTGAGGTAACCCAGACCCAAAAAGATGAACATGGGATGTACTCACTCATAATCGGTTTCTAGCCATAATTAAAGGAAATTGAGCCTATAATTTGGGATCCTTGAGAAGATAATAAGAAGGTGAACTCCCAAAAGAAGATATAGTAATCCTCCTGGATATTGGAAGTAGACACGATCGCCAGCTAACTAAAATTATAGGCACAAATACATAACCACTATGCGTGTTGTTCTGGTGTTCTCTCTGATAATCTGCACCTTCTCATCCACTCTTCTTCTCCAGAATAAATGAAAGCTAAGCCCATTTCTGTTGAGCATGGACATTAGTAAATCTTACTAATAAAAAGATACTAAAAGGAAGAAAAGTCTTTTAGTCACCTCTCAGTTCCTACCTTAAGTAGCAAGGTGTTGAGTTACTCTAATAGAGAAGACAGTTAATTTTGTGTTATTAGAGAACAGTTGGGAACACACCTCCATCAAAGAGTGTCCTCAATATTCTGGTGTCTCAACGTTTTCCAGAAAAGATATTAGACAAAAGACAATGGAATATAATGTTAGACAGCAAGCATAGGATATAATTTCAGATAAGAACAAAAATAAATTACCTGACTTGATTCTCAGATTTATCTTTAAGCCACTCAAAGATAACTAACACTTCAAAGTGAGAAATTTGGTTTGCTGAGCTTTATGTTATAGACCAACCTATCTGCATGAACCAAAGGATGACTCTAGGGCGATGAGAAACTTTTTCATTGAGCAAGAGATAGTATTTTGAAGAACTATCTAGGTTTAAGTCTGGTGATATAAAGTTTCTATTTAATGAATGGACCTTAAAAATAATAAAGATAATCATATTTGACTTATTTTAAAAGTATGTAATTTTTGTGTTGACAATTTGGCCACAAAATGCTTGCAGTAAATGAAAAGGCGCATTCATTTCAAAAGGCTTTATACATGATCATTAAGAACTTGTAATGAGAATCCAAAG
This sequence comes from Arvicola amphibius, assembly GCF_903992535.2. Taxonomy (NCBI): domain Eukaryota; kingdom Metazoa; phylum Chordata; class Mammalia; order Rodentia; family Cricetidae; genus Arvicola; species Arvicola amphibius. The sequence continues at coordinate 37,655,868 of NC_052065.1, read as the reverse complement.
GAAAATTTTCAGGTGAAAAAGCATTTATAAGTTTATGGTGCAGCCAAAAGAATATAAATAAAATGCATTACTTCATCATTTGTTTTCTTGAGTTTAAGAAAACATATATCAGAATATTCCAGGTGTCTTCAAAAGCATTATTTAGAACATGAAGAGATACTTGCTACTCTCACAGAGAACACAGCTTCAATTCCTAGCATACACATCAAGCATCTCCCAAACCACCTGTTACTCCAGTTCCAGAGGATCCTATACCATCATCTTCCAACCTCCACGTGTATTAGGCATGTATATGATGCATATACTTACAAGTAGGCATTCACAAAAATCAAGTATTTTTCAAAAATAAAATACATTATGATTTAATATAAGATACATTTCTATAACATTAGCTATCACTTTCCATACATGATTCAACCCTTCACCCCATTTAACCCTTCATTGCTCCATTTTTCATCCATACTATATATCACCTGCATGCATTCTGTTACCCTTCCCTTAGACTTTCATACATTTATGGCCACTCCCTAATTTCATGACTTCTATGGTACACCTATTTAATCCCACTTATTGATAGTTTGAAACCTACAATCCACATATGATAGAGAACATGTAGCATTTGATTTTCTGAGTCCAAGTTACCTCACTCATCATCATTAAAACCAGTTCCACCCAATTAGTGGCAAATTTGATTTTATTTATGGTCAAATAATATTCATTTGGTTAAATGTACCACATTTTCATTATACATTTATCAGTTGATGGAAATCTAAGCTGTTATCCCTTTCCTGACTATTGTAAATAGAGGAACAATGAAAATGGATGATCAAACATCACTGTAATAGCTCATAAAGGTTTTTGAGAATATGCCCAGGAATGGTAGAGCTGTATAATCTTCTGGATATGCTTCTAGATTTTAAATCTCTCCAGTATTATCTGAAAAAATCAAAGCTATCAGATTAAAATTGACTGAAGAAAGATTTTTTGTTCAAATTAGGAAAATATCCATAAAAAATTTCTTTTCTCACATCATAGAAAATACAGATTTTTCTTTTTACAAGACATTTTATTCCTTCATTTGGTTATTTAAGGATGTTAGTCTACTAAATGCCAAAGCTTCTGCATAATTAGAATTATAAAGTTAAATCATCGCACAACTAGTTTCCATTATCTTATAAAATACTTTTTGCATTACACTCTCTAGAAATATTGTTGAATTTACTTACCTGATGTTCATCTTTGCTCTCTGAGGAGCAAAATGCTACATTGATTTAAAATAGCCCCTCATAAATTTTCAATTAAAGTGTTAGTTGATACAATGAGTATTTACCAGCTTTATAATCCCGCTGGAAGGATCCTGCACACACACACACACACACACACACACACACACACACACACACACAAAACACTAGCACAGAAACTCATCTATTTATTCTCCAATTTGCAAAGGAGAACACAAGAAAACAGTATTTTTAAGCACAATGATAAATTGCACAATTTCCAGATATGGACAAGGATTAAACATTAATATTCATTTGTCAGGATGAATTAAGGGTGGCTTGATCAATCTCTACCATTCAATATCATTAGAAAATAAGAACTGACGCCAAAGCAATGTGTGTAACTGATAGAATGTTCATAGCTAGCTACTAGCTAAACTACCAATTTCACCATCAAATTTTATGCACCTCTTCTTTAAGCTACTGAATATTCACAAGATTCTTTTAAAAAAATTTGTCTATACAGTACTCTTGATGTGTTTATGGCCGCAAACCAGTTTGTAATTACTTGTGAGATAAAAATCATTTATTAGGTCACCAAATTTTCCTTAGTGTATCAGATGGCCCCAAAACTGGTAAGCATACAAAGTGTTTTAAGGACTATTACCCTGGACTTGTTTTGAAAGATTAAATGTAATTATAACTAGGAGGACAAATGCAATTCAATTTACTATTACTACTGATATATTCACACATATACATAATTATAAACCAACTGAAATTAAGAATTCTTTTGCTACTAAAGTAGGAATCATAAAACATATTTGCACATGTCATTCCATTTCATTAATTCATTCTTAGAGTGTTAACAGATTACCAAAGCTTCATTCACATGTTTTCTGGCACCTAGACCGCTAACACTACTTTATTATTATTCACAATTTGGCATGGATATTTTCACACATTCTTAAAGGCAGGAGATTTTTGTACAGTCATATTTCTGTTTGGATGCTAATAAAAGTATTTTCTGAACACTTTTCTTTCAATCAATCATTATAATTTATGAACAAATGAACTATGAATAGTGATAAGCTAATAAAGAATAATAAAACATTTTTAGAAAAACAAAGGCACTCAGCTGTATGTCTGTATTAAGTATGTTTTTACAATGATTGTTCATGATAAACAGGTAATTATGCAGATGCTATTTAAAATACACACATACATTATATATATATATCCTAAATAGCATATATGTATAGATGTACATGAATATATGAATATAGATAGATATATAGATGAATAAAGAGGTAGAGAAACCCACATATTACATTTTAATAATTATCACTATCAATTCAGCCTAAATTGAATACTCGAATGCTGTGTTCAAGATCTGAGACAGGTTATCTATCACTTAAAATGCAAATTATGTTCACATTATTGCCACACATTGAGTTTACTTTTAGAATGATGTGATAAAGAGCAAGATTAAAGGTAGAAGGCATTATATTAGGGAAAGAGTGAGTTTCTCTGATTATAAATAGGAATAGGAAACAATTGTACCATTCTCCATTCACAAAAAGAAAGATAAAACTTTTGTTTAAAGAAAATATGATATATACATATTAGAGTACTACTCAGCGGTAAAAAAACAATGACATCTTGAATTTTGCATGCAAATGGATGGAAATAGAAAACACCATCCTGAGTGAGGTAACCCAGGCCCAAAAAGATGAACATGGGATGTACTCACTCATAATTGGTTTCTAGCCATAAATAAAGGACATCGAGCCTATAAAAAAAAGAAAAAAGAAAATATGAAACGTTGTGAGGAGGGAGGCTACTTGTTTGTTTCCAGCTGCTCAGCCACGAAATAATCACACAGAAACTGTATTAATTAAATCACTGCTTGGTCCATTAGCTCTAACTTCTTATTGGCTAACTCTTACATATTAAATTAACCCATTTCTATTAATCTTTGTATCACCACGAGGATGTAACTTACCAGGAAAAGTTCCAGTGTCTATCTCTGGTGAGGCTGCATGACTTCTCTCTGACTCTTCCCTCCTTTTGCCCAGCATTCAGTTTTGTTTTCCCTGCCTACCACTATTCCCTGCGCAGGCCCAAGACATTTTCTTTATTAACTAATGGTATTCACAGCATACAGAGCGTAATCTCACATCAAAACATAAATAATGATTTCAAGTACTAGATAAGGCCCAGAGAAACGATAGTATGCTATGAAAATGTAGTTGGATAAACCAATGTGAAATAAATGGATTTATGGAAATATGAAGGCAACCCATATCAAATATTTTCTAGGATAAAAATGAGACATAAAGAAGTGCTTGGCACAAAGCAGTTGTGGCAGAAGTAGAATGAGCATGAATACTTTGTAGCTGCAGACATATTTGTAGAGTGATTGGTACAACCTCATCTCCAAAAGATACATAGGTACAATGCTGGAGAATGAATAGCAATAAATAAACCGAAGCAAACAAATAGAAACCCTGAAGCTGACTTTCTGAATTCCAAAAACTATTATTTCTCAGAATTGTTTTTGTTAACACCAAGGGAATTTTTACAACAGTTTTAATTGAAGTCCAGCATCCTGTCAAAGATATTTAGAAAGTGGACATGGCTATTGTTTGTCATACAGTACTCAGTCTCATCTTCTTTCAGATTCAAATTATGAGGCCTTCAGATAACCTAAAATAAAAACAGCATAACTTATTAAAGAAAACAAATTACCTGTATTCTTATTTTTAAAATAATTGTAATGTTCTATTTATTGATTTATTTTAGTTCTTTGAAATTTTTACACAACGTAACTTCCATCACATTTAGCCCCTCCCCAATTCTTCCCAGATCCACCCCTCATTCAATACCAACAAGACAACTTTGTGTCTTTTTAAAGAAAAACTCATCAAGTCCAATTTGTGCTACCTGAAGCATAGCCAATTTACCAGGGGCTATGTGAAATACTGGAGCTAAAGACATTTTAAACCAAATGGTTCTAATAGATAACTTACAGAATAATTTCCCCAAACACAAAAGAATATACCTTTTACTCAGTACCCTTGTGGAGCTATCTTCAAAATGACCACATACTCAGCCACCAAAGCAAGTCTCAGGACATATAAAAAAATTGATAAGCTCCCTGTACCTTATCAGAACCTTCATAAAGAAATTGGAGACATACTATACTAGCAACATCACACTTGAAAGCTCTATAACAAAGGAAGTAAGGACACCCAAGAAGAGCAGATCACAGGAAATGACCAATTCAGAACACAAATCAATAAAATAGAAACAAAGAGAACACAAAGAATCAATGAAATGAGGAGTTGCTTCTGTTGTTTTTACTGTTTGATGTTTTGCGGGCCTACCACCCAGCTCTCAAATAAATCACAAGTAGGCTTACTCCTTCTTATAATGCCCAATCTTAGCTTAGCTTATTTCTAACGAGTTTTTCTTAAATTATCTTGCCTACCTTTTGCCCTTTGCCTTTATCTTTCTCTATTTTATAGATGTTTCTTTGGCTGTTATAGCTGGGTGGCTGGCCCCTGATGTCCTCTTTCTTTTCTTTCTTCAATCCTCTATTACCCAGATTTCTCCATTTATTTAATTTTCTGTGCCTGCCAGCCCCACATATCCTTTTCTTCCCTTGGTATAGCTGCTTAGCTCTCTATTGGATCAATCACGTGTTTCAGACAGAAAAAGTAACACAGATTCACAGAGTTAAACAAATGCAACAGAAAAGAATGCAAACACATCTTTGCATCATTAAACGGATGTTTCACAGTAATTCCACACAAAACAAATGTAACACATCTTAAAATAATATTCTACAAAATGGTGGAATATCTTCATTTCTTTTTTCAAAGATTTCAAGTTTTACATACAAGTCTTTCACTTGCTTAGTTAAGCATAAAACAATTTTTAATTAGTTTTGATATCTAATTTCATGAGTTCTTTACATATTTTGGGTATTAACTCTCTATCAAATGTTAAATTGTTAAAAATCTTTTTCCCATTTTGTGGGCTGCTGCTTTGTCTGAATGATTGTACCGTACTACGTGACAGTGACAGTATGGTAATACAGGACCATGCGTGAGCCTTGGGCAAGGGCCTGGAGATTTTAAACACTCCAAGACACCACAGACAGAGACTGTGTCATTCTTGAAACAGGAATGCCCCTTTATTGTGTACCAGAGCCGCTTATATAGGGATCCTTAACTGATAGCCATGCCCCAGCAAAACCCATGAGAAACCACTCTCCTGCCATCAGGAACTCCTGAGGATCTCCTGCTCAGAGCAGCTGCAGGCTGTCTCAGAGCAGAGGAAAACAAGTTGTTTACAAGAAATTCAGGATCTAGGAGTTTACTGCTCCCAAAAAATGATGGTATCTTTTGCCTTACAGATCTTTTCAATTTCATGATGTCTCATTTATTAATTGTTGATCTTGGTGCCGGTGGTTCAGAATGTCATCCCCTAGCCAGACATTATTCAGAGAGCATTTAGCTTAAATGGGAGGTTTTGCATGAAATCCCTCCCTCAAAGCTCAGGGAATCCCAGAAAAGAGGAGGCAGAAAGAGTGTAAGAGCTAGGGAGGATGGAGGACCCCAGGAGAAAAAGGCCACCCACTGAAAGAAAGTAAGCAAAGTGCATATAAGCTCACAGAGCCTGAAACAGCAAACACAGGGCCTACATGGGTCTGCACCACATCCACTGTGTATATATTATAGTTTTTAGCTTAGTAGTTTTATGGGAATCCTGACTGGGAGAATGAGTGGGAGTCTGACTCTATTGCCTGTTATTTGGACTCGTTTTCGCCTCTTCAGTTGCTGTGTAAACTTTGATATGAATACGTCTGCTTCATCTTACTATATTTCATTTTGTGATATTTGGTTCATACCTTTTAGAGGTCTGTTCTTTTCTAATAAGAAGGAGAAATGGAGTGGACCTGGAGGGGAGGAGAGGAGGGAAATCGGAGAGGAGTAGAGGGAGGGGAACTATAGTCAAAATATAGAAAAAAATTTATTTTCAATTAAAAATGAAATAATTCAACGAAAAATAAATATAATAGAATTTAATAAAAGCCTTATGTGCAACACAAATCAATGCTTCAACTTTTTCAGTAGTATGTTTATGTAACCTTTATGATTTAAAAACTAGAAAATAAGGAATTGGTCAGAACTTGTGTGAACTAAAATTAAAGTAGGAAATACTCATCAATAATTTTTAAAAGATATTTAAGTTTTGAAGTGATATATACTACATCATGTCTTCTTTCCCTTTCCTCTCTCCAAAACTTCTATATATCTGTCCTTGTTCTCTCTCAAATTCATGGCTTTTTTCATTAATTGTGGTTACATATATATATATATATATATATGTGTGTGTGTGTGTGTGTGTGTGTGTGTGTGTGTGTGTGTGTGTGTTATATTAAAGCATAGAAAACATATGTTTAAGCATACATATGCTTAAATATAACCTAGTCAGTCTACATAATTATTTGCATGTATTTTTTCAGGACTGATCAATTAGTATTGGATAACCATTCGGTGTGGTCTTCCCTGGGGTCTCTAACCTTATTTTATTTTCAAATTCTCATCACCAACAGAGATGTTAGAATCCATTTTGCTCATTAAAAGATAATAAGAATTACAAGATTTTCTGTGTACTACTTTTTTCTCTGATATCATATGAACCCTAGAAAGTCCTCAACCTGCCCACCTCATCTGCTATGAGGTGGCATGTGTGAGAAAAGGATGTCCTTTTCCCTTTAACCATTGCCACCTGTGGCAGGTGAGAAAGCTGACCCTGATGGAAAGAAAAAGAAACCCAGGATAGCCAAAACAATCTTATACAATAAGGGAACTTCGGGAGGCATTACCATCCCTGACTTCAAACTCTATTACAGAGCTACAGTATTGAAAACAGCTTGGTATTGGCATAAAAACAGAGAAGTCGACCAATGGAATCGAATAGAAGACCCAGATCTTAACCCACAACCTATGAACACCTGATTTTTGATAAAGGAGCTAAAAGCACACAATGGAAGAAAGAAAGCATCTTCAACAAATGGTGCTGGCATAACTGGATGTCAACCTGTAGAAGAATGAAAGTAGATCCGTGTCTATCACCATGCACAAAACTCAAGTCCAAATGGATTAAAGACCTCAATATCAATCTGAACACACTGAACCTGTTAGAGGAGAAAGTGGGAAGTACTCTACAACATTTGGGCACAGGAGACCACTTCCTACGTATAGCCCCAGCAGCACAGACATTAAGGGCAACATTGAATAAATGGGACCTCCTGAAGCTGCGCAGCTTCTGGCAAACAAAGGACACTGTCACTAAGACAAAAAGGCAGCCCTACTGATGGGAAAAGATCTTTCACCAAACCCCACAACAGACAAAGGTCTGATCTCCCAAATATATAAGGAACTCAAGAGACTAGACTCTAAAATGCTAATGAACCCAATTAAAAATGGGGCACTGAACTGAACAGAGAATTCTCAACAGAAGAAGTTCGAATGGCCAAAAGACACTTAAGGGCATGCTCAACCTCCTTAGCAATCAGGGAAATGCAAATCAAAACAACGTTAAGATACCATCTTACACCTGTCAGAATGGCTAAAATCAAAAACACAAATGATAGCCTTTGCTGGAGAGGATGTGGAGTAAGAGGTACACTCATCCATTGCTGGTGGGAATGCACACTTGTGCAAACCGCTTTGGAAAGCAGTGTGGAGGTTTCTCAGGAAATTTGGGATCCACCTACCCCAGGACCCAGCAATTCCACTCTTGGGAATTTACCCAAAAGATGCCCAACAATATTACAAAAGCATCTGTTCAACTATGTTTATAGCAGCATTATTTGTAATAGCCAGAACCTGGAAACAACCTAGATGCCCTTCAGTGGAAGAATGGTTGAAGAAAGTGTGGAATATATACATGCTAGAATACTACTCAGCGGTAAAAAACAATGACATCTTGAATTTTGCATGCAAATGGAGGGAAATAGAAAACACCATCCTGAGTGAGGTAACCCAGACCCAAAAAGATGAACATGGGATGTACTCACTCATAATTGGTTTCTAGCCATAAAGAAAGGACATCGAGCCTATAATTCGTAAAAATCCTAGAGAAGCTATATAAGAAGGTGAACCCAAAGAAAACATATAGTTATCCTCCTGGATACTGGAAGTAGACAAGATTGCCGGACAAAAAATGGGAACATAGGGGTGGGGTGGGATTGGGGGAGGGGGGATGGGGCGAGAAAAGTGTGAAGTGGAGGATGGGAAGAGCTTGGGGGATTAGGATGGTTGGGATATAGGAAGGGTGGATATGGGAACAAGGAATTATATATCTTATTTAAGGGAGCCATTCTAGGGTTGGCAGAGGCTTGACTCTAGAGGGGTTCCCAGGTGTCCAGGAAGACGCCCCCAGCTAGGTCCTTGGGCAGCTGAGGAGAGGGTGCCAGAAATGTCCAGATCCTATTGCCATACTCATGAATATCTTTCATATCACCATAGAACCTTCACCTGGCATTGGATGGAGAAAATGACAGAGCCCCACATAGGAGCACCGGACTGAGCTCCCAAGGTCCCGATGAGGAGCAAAAGGAGGGAGATCATGAGAAAGGAAGTCAGGACCATGAGGAGTGCGTTTACCCATTGAGACGGTGGGACAGATCTAACGGGAGACCACCAAGTCCAGTTGGAATGGAACTGATGGAACAGTGGACCAAACCGGGCTCTCTGAATGTGGCTGACGGTGGAGGAGGACTGAGAAACCAAGGACAACGGCAATGAATGTGAACTCTACAGCATGGACGGGCTCACTGTGAGCCTTAACCTTCACCTGGCGATGGATGGAGATAGAGACAGAGCCCCACATTGGAGCACCGGACTGAGCTCCCAAAGTTCTGATGAGGAGCAGAAGAGAGAGATCATGAGAAAGAAAGTCAGAACCATGAGGGATGCGTTCACCCACTGAGATGGCAGGACGGAACTAATGGGAGACCACCAAGTCCACTTGGAATGGGACTGATGGAACATGCGACCAAATCGGACTCTCTGAGGGTGGCTGATGGTGGAGGCTGACCGAGGAGCCAATGACAATGGCGATGGGCTTGGTCTCTACGACATGGACTGGCTCTGTGTGAGCCTTGTCAGTTTGGTTGCTCACCTTCCTGGACCTGGGGGGAGTTGGGAGGACCTTGGACTCAACATAGTGTAGAGAACCCTGATGGCTGTTTGGCCTCAAGAGGGAGGGAGTGGGGGTGTGGGTGGAGGGGAGGGGAGGGAAGGGGGAGAAGGAGGGGAGGAGATGGGAATTTTTAATAAAAAATAAATAAACTGGAAAAAAAAAAGAGAAAGCTGACCCTGGGTCATGAGAGTGGGAGAACTAGCCCTGTACCTCACCTGCTGCAGCACACAAGAGAGCAGTTCTGCCACCCTGACTGGGCAGCACAATAGAGTTGATCCTGATGTTTGGGGTACAGGTAAGTCAGCCCTGAGGGTATGAGAGCAGAAAAGCTGACCACTCCCTGCCAATGCCCTCTTCAGCAACTGAGAGAGAGGGCCTTGCACCTAACCTGGGCAAAACAGGGGAGCCGGCTCTGGTGGTGTAAGTGTGGGTGAGACAGATCTTGAGGACCTGCAAACAGGAGAATTACCACACTTCTTGCTACAGGCTGCATTAGGTGAATTAAACTGAGACAGTGTTGGAAAATTCACCTGGGTAGTGACAATGAGGGAAATCTGAACAACTGACCAACCCAGCTATCATCCAGGCCCAAAACCAGGACCAGGAGTTGGCCCACCCCGACAGCCACCTCATCTATGAACTGCTGGAGAATGTGAAGGGATTAACATACACATCTAAAGCTGCATGATGTCCCTGACATAAAAACAACAGGATATCCAAGAGGAGCCACTATTATCAATAGTGTAGCAGAAGCCAGAGGCCTCGAACCAAACCTCATAGCAATGAACAATTACAAGTTAAGATGAATGAAATAACAGGGTAAACTATGTAACTCAACAGAACACAGCAGAGCTTCCACAATGAGAATCTTCTTCCTTTTAAATTTTGTTTGTTTGTTTGTTTTATTTATTTTGTTTTGGGACGGGGTTACAAGGGCTGATGATGTAGGTGTGTCTTCTATCTATCTGATGATTTCATTGTTTAGTTAATAAAGAAACTGCTTGGCCTGGTAGGTTAGAACATAGGTGGGTAGAGTAGACAGAGCAGAATGCTGGGAAGAGGGAAGTGAGGCAGATGCTTCGGGCAGTCACCATGATGCTCCTCTCTGAGATGGATGCAGGCTAGAATCTTCCCGGGTAAGCCACACCTCATGGTGCTACACAGATTACTAAATATGGGTTAAAACAAGATGTGAGAATTAACTAATAAGAGGCTGAAACTAATGGGCCAGGCAGTATTTAAATGAACACAGTTTGTGTGTTGTTATTTGGGTTTTAAGTTAGCCATGCAGGAGCCAGGCAGGATGAAAAGCAGGCCTGCTCACCCTATCACTACAGAATGATGCCCAGGTTGATAACTGAATCCACAAAAAGCTTGAGAAAGCTTGGGAAAGATTAGAGAAAAGCATGTTTTTCTGGTAGAGTAGAAACAATTTCTCGGGTCTGCTCTGCTTGCTAGAGGCAAGAAAACACTCTCATCTGAGAGAGGCTTCCTGACTCAGCTTTAGCTGAAAAACCCTGCAGCACTTAAGAGGTCCTGCCATGACACACTTAGTGGTATTGATAAAAGTTTACTGCATGCTTGTTTGTTTTCAGCTGTAGCAGGAAAAAAAGTTTGTACTGTTTTAAATGCCGTCTTTCTGGGCTGTCCTGCCAGGGCAAACTCTGACTCAGGCAGGCAATCCTACAGAGTGTGGTCTGTGAGCAGAATGCTGCAGCTTGCTTGCTGGCAGGGACCTTGAAACGCCATAGAGTTGTGGCAGTAAAAATGGCTATAGCCGGTACATCTGCCATGAGACTGGACAGCTAAGGAATTGGCTTGAAACTAGCCGCCAAAGCCACAGCTTTAGTCCTACCAAGTATTGCTTGGTAAATTTAAAGACTCATGTGGTCACAAAAGAGAGATACATAGTAAAAGAAAGATTCAAAGATCGAAGAAAATCTCTAAATGGTTTACAGTGTGTTAAAAATATATGCAGGCTAAAAGTTAAAGTTCTTAAAGTAAAAAAAAAACAGAAAGAAAGAAAGAAAGAAAGAAAGAAAGAAAGAAAGAAAGAAAGAAAGAAAGAAAGAAAGAAAGAGTAGTTAGGTGTGGTAGTACACACCCTAAATTCCAACACTTGGGAGGCAGAGGTAGATTGACCTCTGTGACTTCAAGGTGTGGTAGCACACACCTTTAATCCCAATGCCTGGGAGGCAGAAACAGATGGATCTCTGAGAGTATAAGGACAGCCTGGTCTACAGAGTTATTCCAGGACAAAGATATACAGAGAACCTGTCTCAAAAAATAAATGAAATAGAGGTTACAATAAAGCCACACAAAGATGGAAAACACACAGAGAATCTTGATACTGTATACTATTATGCTCTCTTTGAATTGTTTGAATGCTGAGGAGGAAGCAACAGCTGCTAAAAGATATTTGTTTATAAATGTTGCTAAACTATTCCAGAATAGATATTTTGAAAATACCTTGACTTTAAAATTTGGATCTAAGGACATGATGCTTTGGAAAGGAGTTTCTTCTTTTGTTTACAGAGAGGATGAGACCCTATGGATTGCTTCTATCCCAATATGGTATGATAGACCATGCCCTCCTGAAAGGTTGCTGTGAACACCCACAAAAAATTACTTTGCTCGAAGGAGAGAGAACATGAGAAAGAAAGTCAGGACCGTGAGGGAACCTCCAGCTGGCGATAGAAAATGACTGAGCCCCACATTGGAGCACTGGACTGAGCTCCCAAGGTCCTGATGAGGAGCAGAAGGAGAGAGAACATGAGAAAGAAAGTCAGGAACGTGAGGGGTGCCTTCACTCATGGAGACAGTGGGACAGAACTAATGGGAGATCACCAACTCCAGTTGGAATGGGACTGATGGATCATGCGACCAAACCCGTCTCTCTGAATGTGGCCAACAGTGGGGGCTGACTGAGAAGCAAAGGACAATGGCGCTGGGCTCTGATTCTTCTGCATGGACGGGCTCTATGGGAGCCTTCTCAGCTTGGTCGATCACCTTCCTGGACCTGGGGGGAGTTGGGAGGACCTTGGTCTTAACATAGAGTAGGGAACCCCTGATGGCTCCTTGGCCTGGAGAGGGAGGGAAGGGGATGGTATGGGTGGAGGGGAGGGGAGGGATATGGGAGAGGAGTGGAGGGAGGGAAGGGGTGAGTGAGGGAGGGGAGGAGATGGAAATTTTTAAATATAAAAAAAAAACCATTGAAAAAAACAATTACTTTGCTCAACTGCCGACTCTGATGGAATCTAGCACACAGGTTTATACCATGAAAGACCTAATTAACTGCGCTCGTATACAGCAAGAAGAAGTTTGGAGAGAAAAATAACTGCATCCATATTCCCAAATATTGTTTATAAATGGTCTGTTACATTTAAAGGTGGATATGATATAGATATGAATAATTTGCATTGATATGGATTTTGCTTTAGTGATTTAAATTTAAGGTCAATTTTGTTATATGTATTTCTGATCTCGATTAAGGTATTGTGATTGTGTAGTTCATTTTTAAAATGTAACTGTATAATTAGGAAATATAGGTTGTTAATGAATAATCATAGATAATAGTAAAGCTTGTAGTCATGTTAGTTAAATTTTCTAGATATATAGAGATATATTTAGTTAGCTAGGCATTCCTAATATCTTTCAAGACTACAAAATATTGGCATCCTTAATTGTTTTAATACTTGGGGCTTTTTCATGACAATGAGAAATGTCTGCTCCTGACAGCACCAATCTACTTCAAAGAGAAGATGGGCGTTTGAAGAGGCTCCTTATGGACTTCGATAGCCATTGGGCAAGAAACTGCTCTTGCCTGGATTATTCCATAAACTGGACACAGAGAACCCTCAGAGAGAGGACCTGCTGAACTTGCCTAAAGGTGAGATGATCTTCTGGGGTTCGTGATTTATGAAAGAGGTCTGCGAGACATTCTACAGGACACAGCAGATACTGACTGAAACTGCCTTTGAAATTTCCTGCTTCATGGAAATGTCTGCTGGAAACTATGGGCCTATAGGCTGTAGATGGATTGCCCCAACGTTACAGAGGAACTTGGGTGACTGTCCAGACAGTGTGATGTCACTGTGATTTCTAGAGTGTTGCAAGTTGCTTACTTCTCATTACTTAGGTAATATTATATCCTTCTGGCGTCTTTGAAGGAGTTGAAGAATAGATAGATAGTTTATAGTTTTCCTTAGTTATGATAAAAGATAAAGTAGATATACATATTGTAACTGTAATTTTTGATTGATAACTGTTTTGTATATGTAAATTTACTATGTTAAAGTGAAAGCCTTTCATTTTGTTTTTTAAAACAAGAAATAGGGGAAATTATGTAGGTGTGTTCTTCTATCTATCTAATGATTTCATTGTTTAATTAATAAAGAAACTGCTTGGCCTGGTAGGTTAGAACATAGGTGGTGGAGTAGACAGAACAGAATGCTGGGAAGAGGGAAGTGAGGCAGATGCTTCAGGTCAGTCACCATGATGCTCCTCTCTGAGATGGATGCAGGCTAGAATCTTCCCGGTAAGCCACCCTCATGGTCCTACACAGATTACTAAATATGGGTTAAAGCAAGATGTGAGAATTAACTAATAAGAGGCTGAAACTAATGGGCCAGGCAGTATTTAAATGAACACAGTTTGTGTGTTGTTATTTTGGGTTTTAAGCTAGCCATGCTGGAGCCAGGCAGGACAAAAAGCAGGCCTGCTTGCCCTATCACTACAGGCTGAGGGCAGATGCAAGGGTACAGGGAGATAAGTGGGATCAAAATTCATTGGTGTGAAGTCCACAAAGAATCAATAAAAGTTAAAAGAATTAAAAAGAAAATTCTCATTAAAATGTTGATAACTTAATGAAATATCCTGCAACACTTCAATTCTCATTAAAATATTAAACTATAATAAGGAAAAGGTTAGTACTTCTTGTATAATGCAATAATTATTTGAACAAATACAATACTTTATTAAATACTTAGTGGAAAAAAGACAAATCTATCAAAAACTTTATGTAATATTATAGATTACTCAGTTTTCACTTTTATTACTACAGGATGACTACAGAATGATAAGATTTGAATTGGAAATCCAGTGTAGCAATTGAACGGAAAGTGCTTAGAAGACACTTTTAATCATCGGTAAAATCAAGTAGAGAAGACAATAATTTGTGAAAAAAGTTTAATAAAAATATTAGCTATTATTTTAGCATTAAACTGGGCATGGTAGCACATACCCATAAGATCAGTACTCAGGAGACAGAGAAAGATTGTAGATACTTCAAATTAAAGATGTAGTACATAGTGAGTTCTTGAACAACCAGGGCTACAAACCCTGTCTCAAACAAAATTTAACCTTGAAATGGTTTTCAGCACATATTGCAATGAACTACTGAAAAAAGAAGTTCAAATGTGGTACCACATAGTATGTAAAGCCCATTTATTCATGTGGGTAGGTCTAGTAAATGAAAAGTGTATATAACTCCTTTTATTTTAGGCACAAACATACATACACACAAACACAGTCTCTGTCTCTGTCTCTCTCTGTCTCTCTGTCTCTCTCTCTCGCTCTCTCTCTCTCTCTCTCTCTCTCTCTCTCTCTCTCTCTCTCTCACACACACACACACACACACACACAATTAAGTGGTTCCCAGAATCCAAGGGCTGGAGATATGGCTCAGTGTGTAAAGCAGTTATTATACCAACATGAGGACCTGATTGAAGATCCCTATCACCCATATTAAAAAGCCAGGCATTGCAGAACACACCTGTAATCTCAGTTCTGGAAAAGCATAAACAGGAAGATTCATTGGAATCAAAACACCGAGGTAAGGCTTTAGGGAGAGACCTGCTTCAAACAGTAAAATAAAAGGCAAAAGAAAACCCCTAACACTGACCGATTGCATGTACCTGCCTGTGTACATGTGTGCGGGCACACACACACACATGCAGGCATGCATGCACACTGTCTCACACACACACTCAAAATGTAATAAATCAAAAATAAAATAAATGGTTTCCAGTGGAAAATTTTCTAAACTACTGTTAAATGTTTGGAAATGTGTCTTTGTGAAATTCATTAAAAAGGCTGAAACATATCTCAGGTTTAAATTTTCTGACAGATAACTGAAGGCAGGATTACACCTACTTATTTTCTACACCTTTCAAAACCAGGACTTATATCTCATATATGAGATTTTGAAAAGTATTGAAATAGAAAACATTAACTCAAATCTTACCAGAATCAATGTCAAACAACTTTATCTCAAAATGAAAATAGTAAAACTTTAAAACAGAAGGACAAGCAGAGAGAAAAAGTAGACATCACAGGGTCATGAGGTTAGATAGCATCCATTGGCTCACTACGTCTTAGCTACAGCTAAACAATTATGCCAGTAAATGTAAATAAATGATGAGTAAGTGTAGGAGGCGAGAACAGCTCACAGGTAGAGTCCTCAGAACACTCTTGTGATCAAGGGTTCATGAGTTTTTCATCATTAAAACACTTGCTTCTGGCATACAGGTCTAACTTGAAATGCCTATAAACAAAAATACTTTCCAGACCTAAAGATGAAGGTGAAAAGGCTGCCTCTCTGTTGTTTGTACTCATTGTCCTTCAGGAAATTAAAACAAATGCCTTCAAGCACGCACTTCTGTTTCTAGAGTCCAGTGTGGCCTCTGTTCACTTACTAGGAAGAATGATAATTGCTTGTAGTTCAAAGGAAACAATTTCTTCATAATTAAACTACAAAGAAAAAATAATTAATCCTCTTGCCATGAATCTGAAACATAAGCCAAGCTAAATGTGATTGTCAGCTGCAAAATCACTAAGGATCAAAACAAACAAAAGTAATATGGTGGTTTGGTAATTTTTTATGTTTCTTTCTTTGTTTTCTTGAAAGACAGGAGGGAGAGAGAGAGAGAGAGAGAGAGAGAGAGAGAGAGAGAGAGAGAGAGAGAGAGAGAGAGAGAGAGAGAGAGATACAACTACAGAGAGAAAGAGAGGGAGAGGGACAGAAAGGGAAGGAGAAAACCTTAAATTAGGTGAGCGTGGAGATAGGGTGGATCTGTGAGCAGTTGCAGGTAAGGAAAAATGACCACAATATATTGTATTAAAATTTCTTAATTAAAATATGATAGAGATATTAGTAGCTGGCTTCTGATATGTGAGGGAGTATATAGGAAGATAGAAATAACACTCCAATATCTAAAAGAACAATGCTTATCAAATTATGATCTATGCAAGTATTCAGTGATAAATTGATTAAACAAAAAATTACGCAAGAAATAACTATAAAAGTTATGATTTAGACAATCCCAGATAATGACTTATAGTTCATTTAATTACTTCAAATCTCATATTGATACTAAGTAAAATAGATATATTTAAGTCAAAGTAACCATTCTGTTTTCATGATGGTACACCATGGAGGGTATACCTTTTAACCCTACATTCTGGTAAATATGCTGATATCAGATATTAAAATATCTGTGTATTTTAATATTTTAAATAACCACTCCTACTTTTATCTAGAGTCGCTGGGTAATTATATTGTAGAATGAGTAAGGGATTTATCTAATAATGACCACATACCTTATTTGGAGATGTTTATTTCATGTCCTTTAAAAATTGTTTGTTAAACTAAAATGTGAACACAGAACAAATTTCATTGTCATTTAGTAATGTACTTAGATATCCAGTGAGCCAAAATTCTGAACTATTTCATCATTTACTTTTTCAATTATACAACTCATGTCATTGTGCCAACACACCTGAGCTCTTTAATTAGGACACATTTAAAATTATTGTAATTGTCCCTATACTGAAAATGATAACTGATGGTATAAAGTATAATTGTAGGAGTTCAGGTCGTGAAAAATTTTTACCTAAAATGTATTTAAAATGTTTTGTCAAAGTTTCTGATGACTATAATAACAGGGGAGTGGTAATTTACTAAAATTTGTTGCCATATACAATAAAGATATTTTAATATTTATTTCTACATGAGAAATTGTGGATTTATCTCTTTTGAACTTCTACTAATTTAAAAAGTCTATGATGAATCAGCTCTCAGTGGTAATAAGACTTTAAATGTAAAGTGATATTATCAATATAATTTTATATTTACTAATTCTATATATAAATCAGTGTTTAATAGTTAAAATTGATTGTAATGTCTTTCTGTATCTGTGTATAGATATATACTCAACACTGGTAAATCACAGCTTAATTATAGTGATAACATCTTTCAATTTCTGTCTTAATCTGAAGAATATTCCATGGCTTAGTAACGCCATTGCATGTCAATGTTAATCCAGTGTCTTATCATCAACTCTTCATTGATGAAATACATTCCTACATAGTGTTAACTTATTTGGCATCTGTTACCCTTGCTTTATATATAAATAACACATACAAAAATTGTGTGTAAGGTGAGTGAGTTCCTGACCCCTCTGCAGTAGCCCAGGAGACAGAGCACAGCCTCTCCTCAACACTCTACACTTCCCGGTCTTCCGGCTGGGGCTACTCTCCCTGGCTACTGCCTCTCTCTTTCTACCACACCCAGCTTGCATCCAGAAAAACCCTCCCTTCTTCCTCCCCTCTTCGGGTATATAACATCTGATGGGGCGCTGGGACCGGATAGGGAGTGCAACCAGCGAGTGGGAGTTTCTTTGTTTCATTAGCATGCCTGCAGCAAGGTAGGCCCTTTGTCTGTGAGCTCCTTGGCAAGCAAGGACACATGATCTCAGCACCAGAATATATATATATATATATATATATATGAGGCAAGCAAGGACACCTGATCCTGTAAAACAAGATCCATAGAGGAGCATTCGGAAGAAAAGATGGGCAGGTGGCAATGCAATAATTCCTCCAACAATCTGAAAAACAACATGAAATCACCAGAACCCAGCAATCTTACAACAGGAGGATTTGAACACCTCAATCAAGAAGAAGTAGAAAACCTTGAATTTTTGAAAGTGATAGAGGCCCTTAAACGGGAGGCAAAAAAACTCCCTTAAAGAAATAGATGAGAAGAAAAACAAAAAGTTTGAAGAACTGAGTAAATCCATAAATGATATCCTAGGAAACCAAGGAAAAACATTCAGATACTGGAAACAGATCAAGACGTGACAATTGAAATGGAAGCAAGGAAGAAAACACAAACAGAGGGCCGGCTAGATATGGAAAATCTAGGCAAATGAATAAAGATTATAGTAACAAGCATAACCAACAGAATACAAGAGATAGAAGAAAGAATCTCAGATTCTGAAGATACCATAGAGAAAATAAATACACTGATCAACGAAATCAGCAAATCCAACAAATTCTCATCACAAAACATTCAGGAAATCTGGGACACAATAAAAAGGCCAAACCTAAGAATAATAGGGGTAGAAGAAGGAGAAGAAGTACAGCTCAACGGTCCAGAAAATATATTTAATAAAATTATAGAAGAAAACTTTCCCAATCTAGAGAAAGATATTCCTATAAAGGTTCAAAAAGCATACAGAACACCGAATAGACTGGATCAAAAAAAAAAATCCCCTCGCCATATAATAATCAAAACACAAAACATACAGAATAAAGAAAGAATATTAAGAGCTGCAAAGGAAAAAGGTCAAGTAACTTATAAAGGTAAACCTATCAGACTTACACCTGACTTCTCTATGGAAACCATGAAAGCCAGAGGTCCTGGATAGATGTAAAAAATTTTCCAGGAAAAAAAAAACAAATTTAAACAATATGTAGCCACAAATCCAGCCTTACAGAAAGTAATAGAAGGAAAATCACAAACCAAGGAGTCCAGCAATGCCCACAATAACTCAGACATCTAGCAACCCGTCACCAGCACATCTCAAAGAAGGGAGACACGCAATCTCTACTACCAAATAAAAAAACAAATGGAGGTAATGAAGAAACACAATCCGAGGGAAGACTAGAAATGGAAATTCTGAATAAATGAACAGAAACTACAGAGACAAGTATTACCAACAGAATACAAGAGATGGAAGAAAGAATCTCGGACTCTGAAGATACTATAGAGGAAATAAACTCACAGATTAAAGAACAAAACAAATCCAACAAATTCTTAACACAAAACATCCAGGAAATCTGGGTCACCGTGAAAAAACTAAACCTAAGAATAATTGGGGTAGAAGAAGAAGAATTACAACTCAAAGGCCCAGAAAATATACTCAACAAAATTATAGAAGAAAACTTCCCCAACCTAAAGAAGAATATTCCTATGAAGGTACAAGAAGCCTACAGAACAACAAATAGACTGGATCAAAAGAAAGCATCCCCATGCCATATAATAATCAAAACACAAAACATACAGAATAAAGAACAGATATTAAGAGCTGCAAAGGAAAAAGGTCAAGTAACATATATAGGGAAAATGTTAGAATTACACCTGATTTCTCAATGTAAACCATGAAAGCCAGAAGGTCTTGCATAGATGTGCTACAAACAATAAGGGAACATGGATACAAGCCTAGACTACTATAGCCAACAAAGCTTGCATTCACCATCGATGGAGAAAAGAAGATATTCCAGAACAAAAACAGATTTAACCAATACGTAGCCACAAATCCAGGCTTGCAGAAAGTAATAGAAGGAAAATCACAAACCAAGGAGTCCCACAAGGCCCACAATAACTCAGACATCTAGTAACCCTTCACCAGCACAAGTAGAAGAAGGGGAACACACAAACACTACTACCAGAAAAAAAAGACAGGAGTTAACAACCACTGGTCATTAATATCACTGAATATCAATGGACTCAATTCACCTATAAAAAGACACAGGCTAAGAGATTGGATACAAAAACAGGATCCAACATTCTGCTGTTTACAAGAAACACACCAAAACCACAAAGACAGATATTTACTCAGAGTAAAGGGTTGGGAAAATGTTTACCAAGCAAATGGACTTAAGAAACAAGCAGGTGTGGCCATGCTAATTTCTAACACAGTTGACTTCAAACTAAAATCAATCAGAAGAGATAGAAAGGGACGCTTTATACTCATAACAGGAAAAATCCATCAGAATGAAGTCTGAGTCCTGAATATCTATGCCCCTAATATATAAGCAGCCACTTATGTAAAAGAAAAATTACTAGAACTCAATGCAGCAATCAAAACACACATTAATACGAGACTTCAACACTCCTCTCTCACCAATGGACAGGTCAATCAGACAGAAACCTAACAGAGAATTAAAAGACTTAATGGAGGTAATGAACCAAATGGACTCAACAGACATCTATAGAACATTCCACCCAAATAGGAAAGAATATACCTTCTTCTCGGCAGCTCATGGAACCTTTTCGAAAATTGACCACATACTTGGTAACAAAGCAAACTTCCACAGTTACAAAAAAAAAATATTAGTAAACACCTGTGTCTTATCGGATCACCATGGATCAAAATTAGAATTCAACAACAATGCTACCCCCAGAAAGCCTACAAACTCATGGAAACTGAACAGTCCACTATGAACCACACCAAAGTCAAGGAAGAAATAAAGAAAGAAATTAAAGTCTTTCTTGAATTTAATGAAAACAAAGACACAACATACTCAAACCTATGAGACACAATGAAAGCAGTGCTAAGAGGAAAGCTTATAGCGCTAAGTGCCACTTAAAAAAAATGAAGAAAGCTCTCATTGGAGACTTAATAGCACACCTGAAAGCTCTAGAAAAAAAGAAGCAGATTCATATAGGAGGAGTAGAAAACTGGAAATAATCAAACTGAGCGCGAAGAAAATCAACAAAATAGAAACACAGAAAACAATCCAAAGAATCAATGAAACCAAAAGCTGGTTCTTGGAGAAAATCAACAAGATTAACAAATCCCGAGCCAAACTAATAAAATGGCAGAGAGAGAACAAGCAAATTAATAAGATCAGAAATGAAAAGGGGGACATAACCACAGACACAGAGGAAATTCAGAGAATCATTAGATCTTACTACAAAAGCCTGTATGCCACAAAATTGGAAAATATAAAAGAAATGGACATTTTTTAGATAAGTACCATATACCAAAGTTAAACCAGGACCAGGTGAACAATCTAAATAGTCCTGTTAATCGCAAAGAATTATAAACTGTTATCAGAAACCTCCCTACCAAAAAGAAGCCCAGGACTAGATGGTTTCAATGCAGAATTCCACCAGAACTTCCAAGAAGTCCTAAAACCTATACTCCTTAAGGTATTTCATAATATAGAAACAGAACAGTCATTGCCAAATTCTGTTTATGTTGCTACAGTTACCCTGATACCTAAACCACACAAAGACTCAACCAAGAAAGAGAATTACAGGCCCAGTCTCACTCATGAACTTCGACACAAAAATTCTCGATAAAATACTGGCAAACCGAATTCAAAAACACATTAGAAAAATTATCCAATACGATCAAGTAGGCTTCATCCCAGAGATGCAGGGCTGGTTCAACATACGAAAATCTATCTATGTAATCCATCATATAAATAAACTGAAGGAAAAAAACCATATGAGGCATCCCATTAGAAGCTGAAAGATTTTGACAAAATTCAACACCATTTATGATAAAGGTCTTGGAGTGATTAGGGATACAAGGGTCATTCCTAAATATAATAAAAGCTATTTACAGCAAGCCGAGATAACATCAAATTAAACGGAGTGATTCTCAGGGCCATCCCACTAAATTCGGGAAAATGATAAGGCTGTCCACTCTCTCCTTATCTCTTCAATATGGTGCTTGAGGTTCTAGCAATAGCAATAAAACAACATAAGGGGATCAGGGGAATTCGTATTGGAAAGGAAGAAGTTAAACTTTTGTTATTTGCAGATGATATTATAGTGTACAAAAGCGACACGAAAAACTCCACCAAAGAAATCCTACAGCTGATTAACTCCTTTAGTAATGTGGCAGGATACAAGATCAACTCCAAAAAATCAGTTGCCTTCCTATACACAAAGGATAAGGAAGCAGAGAGGGAAATCAGAGAAGTATCACCTTTCACGATAGCCACAAATAGCATAAAGGATCTTGGGGTAACTCTAACCAAGGAAGTGAAGGATTTATTTGACAAGAACATTAATTCTCTGAAGAAAGAAGTTGTAGAGGATACCAGACAATGGAAGGATCTCCTTTGCTCATGGATTGGAAGGGTCAACATAGTAAAAATGGCAATTCTACCAAAAGCAATCTATAGATTCAATGCAATCCCCAACAAGGTACCAACAAAATTCATCACAGACATTGAGAGGAGAATAATCAACTTTATATGGAAGAACAAGAAACCCAGGATAGCCAAAACAATCTTATACAATAAAGGACCTTCTGGAGGCATTACCATCCCTGACTTCAAACTCTATTACAGAGCTACAGTATTGAAAACAGCTTGGTATTGGCATAAAAACAGAGAAGTTGACCAATGGAATCGAATAGAAGACCCAGATCTTAACCCACAAACTTATGAACACCTGATTTTTGATAAAGGAGCCATAAGTACACAATGGAAGAAAGAGGGCATCTTCAACAAATGGTGCTGGCAAAACTGGATGTCAACCTGTAGAAGAATGAAAGTAGATCCACATCTATCACCATGCACAAAACTCAAGTCCAGATGGATTAAAGACCTCAATATTAATCTGAACACACTGAGCCTGATAGAGGAGAAAGTGGGAAGTACTCTACAACATATGGGCACAGGAGACCGTTTCCTACGTATAACCCCAGCAGCACAGAAATTAAGGGAAACATTGAATAAATGGGACCTCCTGAAGCTGAGCAGCTTCTGTAAAGCAAAGGATACTGTCATTAAGACACAAAGGCAGCCTACTGACTGGGAAAATATCTTCACCAACCGTGCAACTGACAAAGGTCTTATAAAATATATAAGGAACTCAAGAGACTAGACTTCAAAATGCTAATTAACCCATTTAAAAAATGGGGCTCTGAACTGACCAGAGAATTCTCAACAGAAGTCCAAATGGCCAAAAGACACTTAAGGTCATGCTCAGCCTCCTTAGCTATCAGGGAAATGCAAATCAAAACAACTTTGAGATACCATCTTACACCTGTCAGATTGACTACAATCAAAAACACCAATGATAGCCTTTGCTGGAGAGGTTGTGGAGTAAGGGGTACACTCATCCATTGCTGGTGGGAATGCACTCTTGTGCAACCACTTTCGAAAGCAGTGTAGTTGTTTCTCAGGAAATTCAGGATTAACCTACCCCAGGACCCAGCAATTCCACTCTTGGGAATTTACCCAAGAGATGCCCAATCATACTACAAAAGCATTTGTTCAACTATGTTCATAGCAGCATTATTTGTAACAGCCAGATCCTGGAAACAACCTAGATGCCCTTCAGTGGAAGAATGGATGAAGAAACTGTGGAATATATACATATTAGAGTACTACTCAGAGATAAAAAACAATGGCATCTTGAATTTTGCACGCAAATGGATGGAAATAGAAAACACTATTCTAAGTGAGGTAACCCAGACCCAAAAATGAACATAGGATGTACTCACTCATAATCGGTTTCTAGCCATAAATAAAGGACATCAAGCCTATATTTTGTGATCCTTGAGAAGATAATAAGAAGATGAACCCAAAGAAAAAACATATAGTTATCCTCCTGTATATTGGAAGTAGACAAGTTTGCCGGGCAAAAATTGGGTACTGGGGGGTCGGGGGGGAGGGGGGCAAGGGGAGATGGGGAGAGAAAAGCGTGAAGGGGAGGATGGGGAGAGCTTGGGGAATGGGATGCTTGGGATATAGGAAGGGTGGATATGGGAACAGGGAAGCATATATCTTAATTAAGGGAGCCATTTTAGGGTTGTCAAGAGTCTTGACTCTAGAGGGGTTCCCAGGTATCCAGGGAGATGCCCCCAGCTACTTCCTTGGGCAGCTGAGGAGAGGGAGCCGGAAAAGGCCAGATCCTATAGCCATACTGATGAATATCTTGCATATCACCATAGAACCTTCATCTGGCGATGGATGGAGCTAGAGACAGAGCCCCTCATTGGAGCACCCGACTGAGCTCCCAAGGTCCAAATGAGGAGCAGAAGGAGACAAAACATGAGCAAGGAAGTGAGGACCATGAGGGGTGCGTTCACCCACTGAGATTGTGGGACAGAAGTAATGGGAGATCACCAAGACCAGTTGGAATGGGACTGATGGAACATTTGATCAAACCGGACTCTCTGAATGTGGCTGACAGTGGAGGCTGACTGAGAAGCCAAGGACAATGGCGATGGGCTTTGATTCTATAGCATGGACGGGCTCTGTGTCAGCCTTGTCAGTTTGATTGATCACCTTCCTAGACCTGGGGGGAATTGGGAGGACCTTGGACTTAACATAGTGTAGGGAACCCTGATGGCTCTTTGGCCTGGAGAGGGAGGTAGTAGGGGTATGGATGGAGGGGAGGGGAAGGAAGTAGGAAGACGGGAGGAGATGGAAATTTTTAATTAAAAAAATGAGAAAAAAATTGTAAGTTTCTTTGACTTTTCTGATACACTTTTACTGATTCAGCTATAGCTAAGTTGTAGTGCATTTGCCTAGCATGCACAAGGACCTGAGTTAGATCCACTGAATCAAACTCTCTCTGTACCTCTTCCCTCTTTCCTCTCCCTACCTGCTTCCCCCGACACACACACATAAACACAAACACAGGCAAGGGAAGAGGGGAGAAAGGGAGAGACATGGCTTACTATCTTAAGGCTTTGAAAGTACAATTCAGTAGACTTTTAGTACATGCAAAATGCTGTTGCCCATCATCACCTCTGAAACTAAGAATGCTTCTACCAAACCCAAGCAACCAACCAAGCTAATTTGACATTTATTTCACTCTATCATCTTTGCTTCTTTTAAATATTTCCTATAAGTGGAATCATAATCATACATAATGAGGCCACACTGTCAGTTTCTTTTTGTGTTGTGAATTATTTACTCCTAATTTGAAGGTTGTCTAATTCTAAAAGATGTCTGAGTAATCCATTTCTTGTCATAACAATATATGAAACTTTGTCTATTAACCAGTTAAGTCATTTCTATTGTTTCCTACTAGGAAAACTCAGAACGTACTATTTGGATTCCTCTTACCATTTATATTAGATATATACACAGAACTGAAATTGTTAGGTCCTATAGTGATCATGATTGAAACTTAAGGAAATGTCAAAATATTAGAACATTGTAGAATTTTGTGTTTCCATTTGTAATACAGGTTAGTTACAGTTTCTCTACAAACTCACAAATATTTTAAAACAAAATTATTTATGCCACTCTACTATACATAAAGTGGTATATCTGCCATTATTGTTTGGCCCAATAATAAATGTGCTTTTCTGTTTCTTTGGTAACTTGATCATCCTTTTGGAGAAGTGTCTATTAAAGCTTCTTGTCCATTTGCAATTGGTACTTTTGGTTGTTTTATCTATTTCTGTTGTTGAAGGGTTTTCTATCTATATTTTCTCACTATTAGGACATTATTTGATATACATTTTGCTAATATTTTCTCTATTCTATGGGTTTTATCTTCACTCTCTTGAACAAAAATGTTTTGGTGTTGACAAAGTGTATCAGGATTTCCTTTAGTTTCTTTTATATTTAACGTTATTTCTAAGCAGAAGGAGAGAGATCATGAGAAAGAAAGTCAGAACCATGAGGGATGCGTTCACCCACTGAGACGGCAGGACAGAACTAATGGGAGACCACCAAGTCCACTTGGAATGGGACTGATGGAACAGTGGACCAAACCGGCTCTCTGAATGTGGCTGACGGTGGAGGAGGACTGAGAAACCAAGGACAACGGCAATGAATGTGAACTCTACAGCATGGACGGGCTCACTGTGAGCCTTAACCTTCACCTGGCGATGGATGGAGATAGAGACAGAGCCCCACATTGGAGCACCCGACTGAGCTCCCAAAGTTCTGATGAGGAGCGGATGGAGAGAGATCATGAGAAAGAAAGTCAGAACCATGAGGGACGCATTGACCCACTGAAACGGCAGGACAGAACTAATGGGAGACCACCAAGTCCACTTGGAATGGGACTGATGGAACATGCGACCAAATTGGACTCTCTGAAAGTGGCTGATGGTGGAGGCTGACTGAGGAGCCAAGGGCAATGGCGATGGGCTTGGTCTCTACGACATGGATGGGCTCTGTGTGAGCCTTGTCAGTTTGGTTGCTCACCTTCCTGGACCTGGAGGGAGTTGGGAGGACCTTGGACTCAACATAGTGTAGAGAACCCTGATGGCTGTTTGGCCTGGAGAGGGAGGGAGTGGGGGTATGGGTGGAGGGGAGGGGAGGGAAGGGGGAGGAGGAGGGGAGGAGATGGGAATTTTTAATAAAAAATAAATAAACTGGAAAAAAAAACTCTAAAAGTTTCTCCAAATCATTCGATGGCTGCCCCCACAAGTTTTCCACCTGAATTGCTCCAGCACATCTAACAGGCAGGATAGATTGTAAGTAGAGTGTTTTGTGGATGGGTTTGGTCCAAGTTTCTCTTTCCATAGCCTGCAAAGTACAAAAGAGATTAGAACACAGGGGTAAAGTCTCCATGCCTGCACCAGCTTGACCTCTCTATTTTCAGTAAGCTGTATGGATGTTGTCTTCAGCAATGGGGCCACACTATCAGTTTTCAGAGAGAGAGATTCTGTCCTATTATCAACCTGCACTGTTAGGGATATCTACCATTGCCTTTTGCAGCCTCAATAAAAGGGGTTTCTGCCTTGTCTTGCTGTATCTTGTTTTGTCCTGTTTGGTTGTCATCTCTTGGAGGCCTTCTCTTTTCTGAAGATGAAATGAAAAGGAACTGGATATGAGTGAGGGGAGCAGGGAGGTGTGAAAAGGTGAAAAGTGTTAGGTGTGTATTACACAAGAGAAGAAAATATTTTCAATTACAAAAAAAACTAAAACTAAAAGCTCTACATGTAAATCTTTGATTTAATTTGTGTTAACTTTTTAATTGGTTTGAGGTAGTAATCCAGCTTCATCCTCTTCCCTATGATCTATGACTGCAATCCTAATGAGAACTCTTATTAATAGGTAATATGGGAATCTCAACTGGCCATCTTTTGTAACCAGGCTTCAGTGTAGATACTGAGTTGCATAGAAATGATGTGTTGGTCAAGGGGTCCCATGGAAATACCAAAACAATCCAGGATAATACTAAGGGAAGTGGTTGCTCTCTGAAAACTGATAGTGTGTCCCCATTGCTAAGGACAACATCCATACTCCTCAGTGAACATGGAGAAGTTGAGCTGTGCCTACATGGATGTAGACAGGGACTGCTCGTTCGTTCCCAGCTGCCCAGATCTGAATAATTACATAGAAACTTTATTAATTACAACATTTATTGTCCTATTAGCTCAAGATTCTTATATACTAACTCTTACATCTTAAATTAACCCATTTCAATTAATCTGTTTATCATCACAAGGCTGGAGCCTACCAGTAGGGTTTTGGCATGTCCTTCTTCTTCAGCAGCTACATGGAATCTGTCTTGTCTTGACTCTGACTACTCTATTTTCAATTTCAAAAAGTGATCAATTCATAAATTGTAATTTTCTAGAAACATGGTGGTAGATATAAATGTAGTTAAAACCCCTGAATTATATCTATATTAATACTATTGTAATAGTAAATCATGTATTTTTCATTCCTACCACAGTAAAAAATTCTTTAACAAGCATGAGAAATAAAAGTTATATTGATAAGAAAAGTGTAGTTAGTTATGTTTGTACAAATAAAGCTTGGTAGAAGAACTAATCATAGAGGTCTGGAGGTCTGTACAGACAGACAGGAAGTGATATGGCTGGGCAGAAAGTGGAAGTGATAAGGCAGGTAGAAACTGGAACTCAGGCTCTTTTTGGCTGGAAATTTGAGAGGTAAGGTGGTTGTGGTTTTGCTCCTTCGTCTCCCTGAGCTCTCAACATTTTCTCCTATATCTGACTCTGGGCTTTTATTATTAAGACCTATTAGACCTAAGGAAGGGATGATCAAGACCACCAGAAACAGATTGAATAATGCTTTGTTAACTTTGAATTTTCCAAATGTTAATGAAAAAGAAATAACTGTGGGGAGACATTGGATAGTAGAAAAAAAACTGTGGAATTAAATAAACCGGTATACTTTAAAGATATGTTAACCTCAGAATGGAAACCAGGACAGAGCTACATTAGGGAAGGGATTTGCTTTGGATGCCATAAAAATTGATAAACCTATAGATACGATAGAAATTGATAAAGATTAGATTTGAAGAAGAGACAACTCTTAATTAGAAGAGGTAATATTTAATCAAACAGTATGGCTGTTCAACCTAAACTAACTTTAAAACTATCAAATGCTTTTTATTTGATTAGATGTAACTTGCCATAAGTGAACCTCCCAAAACTTAGGGCTGGGGAAGGGTTTTGTTTTTGTCTTTTCAGGAGAATAAGGACATCCAGCTAAGAAATCTAAAGACCCCTGGACAAATGAGATATCTGAAGACAAAGGACAAATCATCCAGAAAAAAATGTCCCAAGAAGAAAAGTAAATTGTCCTATTGGTATACAACATTTCTAACACGATAAAATGTCATCAGTCTTCTCAAAAGTTTATTTTTGCTTTTCTCTACAAGCATAAAATGTAATTTTAATTTTGGAAGTCCCAATCCAGTTAAAAATTAAAGCTGGCTTTGGAGTTAGAGTGTGCCTTTCTCCTTCTCTAAACCCTCCTCCCCCCACAAACATGAGCATATGAATATGTACACACATGCACACACATATATATAAACATATATGTATAACTAAAGATAAAAATCTTAAAACTCATTATTTAATGCAAATAATATAAATCAAAATTTTACTTATGTTCCCCATATTGACCATGATTTAAAATTTTTATTGTGTAAGCATGCATGTGTTCAAAAACAAATACAAATTCACAATTCAGCTGAATCATTTTTCTAAGTACTTTATTTCTTCCTAGGGATTGTTGATGAGTTCAGTTCTCAGACTTAACATCAATTTTTGATTTTTCTTTACTTATGGCTTTTATTTTTTAGGTTATTCTTGGATTGCTACATGTCTCTAATATAATTGTGTTGACTTTGAATTCTTTTGTCACTTTATAAAATGTTTATAACATACCATATAATATTTAGTCTTCTGTGATTCATTCTAACTGAATGTTTACATTGCTAAGATTCAAGAAAAAGTTGTTTCATTACCTGAAATTCATTAACTTTTGTAGCTATTTAATACAAAATTGTACATAAATACTGTTAAAGCCCGTTAATCTCCAAGTTTGCTGGTCTAAGGGATACTGCTCAGGGTGAAATTTCATACTTCAATTATCATTTCAATTCTGGTTTTAGTAGATGAGTTATATACAATTATTAATATAAATTTAAGTATTTTATATTTTAAATTATTGTTTTACAAATTTATTAATGTTAGTGGTCATCTAGTTATCCTTTTGATATTGTTTTTGTTTGATAAAATTTATTTGACAATTCCATAAATTTATGTAATACATTCTGAGTTTAATAACTCTCAGTTCACCTCTTATTACCCTCCCACCCTATTCATGTCTTCCTTGTAACTACAAATCCATTTCCTACATTCATGCATTATTTTTTCATGATCCACTGAATTCAGCTAAAACCTGTAGTACCACCACAGTCCAGCCTCCTTTCAAGTTCAGGTTATGAGATGGGGAAAGGGCGTCAGCACAAGAAAAAGTAGTGGCCACCAAGTGAATTGCACTCACATGGCCCTGGATAGCTCAACCCATCATTTATACTGAGACAGAATTTTTCTTACCAGGGTTACATGAGCAGCATTATTATTGGCTCCTATTTTTTACTTTTAAGAAATATATCATATTTTAAGTACATTGTAATTATGAAAACCCTTAATATTCCCCTATTATTCCCCTTCATGCTTACCCAAATGCACTTTCAGACGCCCTACATAGCATAGCCTTATCCTAGACATAGAGTTCAGCATTCTTGCAGACTTAATCTAATTCTCAATTTAATTAATTCAATTGAGAATTAAGAATTCTCAATTCTTAATCTAAGTCTCAATCTGTTGGGACTAAGGAGTCCTGGCCTTCAGTTGGATGTTGGGATTAATGAGTCCTGGCCTTCACCTGCTCTTCCCTCATAGAACCTTCTAATTGAAGTTACTAGAAGCTGTGCCTAGCTTAGAGGATCAGAGGATGGGATTTTCACCTGTTGGCCATTGACTGCAGTGTATTTAAGCCTACATGGTGCTAATAAAGGGCTTTTGGTATCAGTGATTGAAGGTCTGCATGGCGGTCTGTCTCTACGTGTGTATTCTCATGAATAGCTCTATGCACTAGACCCCAGTTCACAAGCTTCGGGAAAGGGGCTGGAGGTTGAGAATACACAATCTGTTGGGACCCCAATCACCACTGGACCCAGCCTCCCATTTGGGCTATGGTATTAATTGGCAGTGGTATGATGGCTGATACCCGAACCAACAAGGCAGCACTGGAGTGGTCATCACCAGCTGTTGCTCAGACCATAATTTCACTCTGCCACAGACTCTTCGGTGTGCAGAGCCTGGTACTACCACTGCCTTCTCCTTGCCCTGCTGCTGCGTTCTCGGGCATCCCAGTGGGGTCTGTGCTCCAGCTTGTCTCAGCTCCAGCGCTTGTTGTTGCGTTTGCTCATACTCCTGGCACTGCTGTGGTATCTGCCAGGCTAGGCACAAACTGGGCTCAGGCAATGTGCCTTCCACCACAGCCACCTAGCAAAGCTCTGCTCCAGCTGCCTTCTAGCCCCAGCTGCATTCGTTCTGGGTCCAAACTGGTGTATGGAGTGGAGCAGAACTCAGGAGAGCTGGCTTGCTGCTCTGAAACCACTGAAGGGGCCCCACTTAAACAATCTTTTAGGGAATTTGGGCGTTGTCAATCTGTCTGGCTACTTCCTGCTGAGCGGGGATGCTGCATTCTTGGGGGGTATTTACTGCAACATTTCAGGAGGTCTCGGTGACTCAAACCAGATGAATCTCGAATAAATCCTCAGGTTCCCATCCTCTGGAGACAAAAGCAGAACCTCTTTTCCAAAGCATCAAATTCTTAAGCCCACACTTTAAAGTAAAAATACATTTATTAGCAGTTCCTAAATCAAATGTCTTTCTCCAGTCCAGAACACAAAAGTCAACACAATCAACATATCATACATCTGTACACATTTCTTCTTGAGCTGTATACATTCTGTCTTTTGGAGGCCATCAATTCACCCTCCCACCTTGTTTCAGAGGGTGTGCCATCTCAATTCCCCAATATGTCCCCTCAGGCTGGGGACAACCCTGTCCGCTTACCCCTCTTTCTCAGTTGGACTTCCATTTGCTGCCTGCACGGCATGGAACCGAAACCAAGCAAAGGACTTCAGGATCAACACATACCCCAATCCACCCTCAACTTCTGAGGGCGACCTCTCAGCGTTTCCTAGTTCCCAAAATCTCAGTGGGGACCTCCAATTGCTGCACACCACGGCCCCGGTCTGCACTCTATGCTCTAGACCCCCGTTCACGAGCTTCGGGAAAGGGGCTGGAGGTTGAGAATACACACGCAGAGAGAGACCAACATGCAGACCTTCAATCACTGATACCAAAAACCCTTCTTTATTAGCACCATGTAGGCTTAAATACACTGCAGTCAATGGACAACAGGTGAAAATCCTATCCTCTGATCCTCTAAGCTAGGCACAGCTTCTAGTAACTTCAATTAGAAGGTTCTAGCAGAGAAGAGCGGTGCACGGCATCAACCCAGACACATTCTGCTCTTGCAGCACTTATGTCAGCTGACTGAAACTTGTGGTTGCAAAGTTTACAAAGTAATAGACCTGGATACGATGCTTTAAGGACTATAATATCCAAACCCAAATAATTCTTTTATATACGTAAGATATGCTTTTATACAGTTCCCTTTTTTACAAGAGGGTCCCTTGTCTCAACCTCTCTCTAAAAGGCAAATTTTGACAAGTCACTCTTTTCCCATCTCACTATACCATACTTCTTTCACCAGTACAAACTGTTGTGTATGGTAAAGATGGATCTCCCCATCCCATATTTTGCATTGCATCTTTTCCTCTTGGAGCATACTAGAACCTATTATTGATTCTATATGCTTGGTGTCTAAGGAATTCACCTTCTATAGTTGGCACTATCTGTATTCCTGTGGCTTTATCTGTATTATGTGTATGCATGCCTTTCTCCCCTTTCCAAAACTGTGAGACATGACCGTTCCAAGTGTTGTTATTCTCATATGTACCTGTCTCTTTTGAGTCAGAAAAGTTCCCAGGATTAGCAGTTGTAGTTAATAATTCCAAGAGAATGGAGAAACATTAGCTCCCTGCTGGATCTTAGGGGAAAATATTTGAGAAGGAACAAAATTTCCAGGGAAATTTACAGCTGTTGCACGTGTGACTGACAAAACTAAAAATTACCTGAAGAATCAACAATACAATGAGAAAATAAAAGTCTACAAGCTGCATGAATTTTGAAAATCCCTACACTTTCTGGCAGACACCATGGGAGCCTTGCCCCAAGGAAACCCATTGGACAAGTATTCATATGCTGATCCAAGACTAGGCTGCATGGCTCCTGAAGCTGCAGTATAATAATAGGTTTGGAACTATCTTTTGGAACATAGTATGTTAGTCGAGAACTAAAGACAATGATTACCCCTTTCCTTTAATTTGTCAATAGTCAATAGGTCCCCAGGAAAAGACCTCATTAGCCACTCCCTTATTATTAATGAGTGACTGTTGCCAAGTTCCATCTCTTTAGGCAACAACTACTGTGAGATGGTCATATACCATGGCAGAATCCTGCTTCAAAGACTGCATTTCTCAGACCTTCACAAGTTATAAGGCTGTAATTTTATTTCTTTTTTCCACAATATTGCTTGAACCTGTCTTGGGGAGGGTGATATAAACGTCTTGTTTAGAGCTAAGATTATTTTCAGCACCTTGAACATCCATGAATATCTCTTCTGACCTTTGATCACTACAGAGTAGCTTTCTTGGATCAAGGCTAAGAGTAGCATTTCACTATGGGTAAAGCATAAATATTTAGAAGGCAGTATATCATTATAAAATTATCAAAACAATAATAGTGCATTACCCCCCAACCCAGGCCCTATGATCTTCCCAGACATGCAATTTTGTTATCAGGTTTAGAATCCTAGGAACTAATCCCTACCTGGAGAGTAGCTTTCAAATCAAATCATAGAGCAGATGGTTACCATCATAACAATCATGCCACTGGGGTGCCAGCAGCCACTTCTTGTCTGGCAGGCTGTTATTGTAGTTCATAGAGTTCACAGCTGCAGAAGACGGTTGATAATCACACCCACCAGCAGCTGTCATGGCACATCCTCGATCCTGTACATTAGCCAGGAAATCGCAGCTAACTTCAAGCGTTAGTTGTTTAATGCCCTACAACCAACATATAAGGTATTTTGACAACAATGTATTTCCATCTGGTTTTGTTGAGTAATCAGGGATCAACAGCAATAATAGCCTGTGTTATTTGCGGGCATCTTTCAAAAATATTTGAATTAACTTCAATAATTTGTGAGCTTCAATATGTCTTCTCTCTCTATCCTTAGTTTTGGTTTCCCTTGGCCTCAACTTTTGTTACACAGATAGTCTTAGAAGTGGTGTATACAATATGCAAATATTATGATTTGCATATTTTATATTGAAATTATATACTTTATGAACATGACACATAATTGCCAATATTTTATATTTTGGGAGCTAATTTTTATATATGTGAGTAACCGAACATATTATATAACTGTAATCTTAAGTTTCTTTTTCAATTATAAAAACGTTATTTATAAATTCATATGTTCATTATATAATGTTCAATCCTCATGCTTCTGTTTTGTGAAATTTTCTACAAAATGGCTTGATTTTTCTTCTGATTATGTGTAGTCATTTGCCTATTTTATATTTAGTACCTTCTAATGAGTAGTTAAAGAATTCTTCTCTACTATTCAATGCACCAATAATGAGCTTTTATTGGTTGCAGAACTTGATACTTCCATTTCTCTGCAAGCAGTCTATGTCTTCAGCCAAGTGCACTCTTCTGCAGAAGGTAATAGTCATTGCATGTCAGAGAGTTACATACCATGCTGAAAGGCAACAGTAGTAGTGTGGGTGACTCTAAATATCATATGTGAGAGCTGATGGACCTAATGTGACTTTGTAGATAAGGTTAATTGTTGGCAATAACAATTATAATGCTTGGGAAGGAAGGGGGAGCATAGAAAAATATATAGCTCAACAAAAGCAATAAATAAATAAAATAAATAAGAAACCAATTACAATGCTCCTTTAAATAGGAAATTAATCAGACAGTGACATGTGGTTACTTAAGAGTGATGAATTATAAAAAGACTTGGTCAGCTTTAAAGGCAAATGCCATACATGCATTCTCAAAGATAAGGAAAACACCTTTCCAGGTGTTTCATTTTAGCTCTTTCCTGCTGTTCCTTTGCTCTGTTCTTAAAGAAGCTAGCTCGCAATACCCTAACTCTCATACAGTTATTATAAGAAAAATTTTGGATCTTTATGTAGCAGGCGACCCAAGCTTGATAATTTTCTGAGGTATGTGCACAGTGGGTGGTATCAAGCTTGCTTAACATTGGGAATGTTTACAAGAAATCTAAGAAACTTCTGAGAGCAAACCTATCCAGGAGGAATGAGAGTCTTGCCATACAAATCAGAATCAAGAATGGCTCAGATTTGGAAGGAGTTAGAAATGACAATAAAGCTCAGTGTGGGATCATAGATCATCCAGCCCCATGCTTCTGGTACCTGTGGCAGTTCACTGAGGCCACCCCAAATTAGTAGTAAAAATATGAACAAAACAAAATTCCTCACTAAATCTCCTAGAAAAGAAAAACACCTACCCCTCCCAATATACACACAAAAGAAGAAACACTGAGCCATAAACAGTCTTTCTCTGTAAGCAGCAAGAAGAGTCCAAGAAAGTGAGGATAAACATTTGAACCTCCACATTCTGTAATGCTGAAAATAAGGTTTGACTGTAGTGGGTTAATGAGATGGAAATGAGCACCAAGGCACGGGAACCATGGTTAAGATAAAAGCTCAAATCACAGCCAGATGATAGAAGATCAAAATGGCAGGAGGGAGGTGTAATTAATCAATACTACACATGGGGGGCAGGGCAAATTCTATGAGTTAGGCCAAAAACGAGACTGAGATCCATCAGATGGAATTAGAAGTGATTTGAAGTTAATTATAGACTTACATTTCTCAATTACAAGAAGACAGGAGAAAGTACGCAAACCATTTTCTAAGTCATTTATGCCCTTATTTTTACTACGAGAGTGTACAAAATATCTCTGGTTTCCATGCTTTAAAATACATTAAAGGAAAGGTTGAAGAGCTGTAGCGCAGCAGTTATGAGGGTTCATTGTTCTTGCAGAGAACATGAGTCAGACTTTCACAGATCATTACCCCTGTAACTTCCATTACATTAGAACCCTCAATAGCATCCTGAACAGAAGTGACAACATACATTCAGGCAAGAATATAATACATACAAAAATAAAATAACTAAATATGAAACTATATCTTAGGGAAAATGATCATTGTGGATTTTGTAACTCAAATCATAAGAATCTACACTCAAATTCCTAACATGAGGTACAAGTGATTGATAAATTAAGGCCAGGTTGACAGTTTACTGAGATTAACAAGGAAGGCACAGATTTCCTGTTCCTAGAATTTGTTCTTGCCGTTTAATCACCATAGTAACTAACACAGTTTATTATATCCACTTTGTAATCTTGTTCTTTGGTGATTTATTTCTCTCACACCTCACTTCCAGACTAATTTTACAACAATATACTACAGACATTTCAAGTCTCTTATTCAGTGAAGAGGCTCCCTAGTGTTTTCAAAATCAGTGACTCAGAAATTCTTAATTTCACTTATTTCACACTTCTCACTTCCTAGTTTTCAATACCACCTAGACCATGGGAAAGTTGTCTATAACTGCTTAACTTTTAAATCCAAGTAACAAGTTTTATTACCTGCTTCCCTTCTTCCACATCCTGTCTTGTCTGAACTTATTTATCAGTAGATCATCCCTTATAAACTTACATCTGTTGTCAACATTATTGCTGCTTTTATTATTAAGTACTACATATAGTAATGGTTTTATTTCCTTTAATCTAGTTAATTAAATCACATCTAAAATATAAAGACCATATTTCATATATTTTTGAAATCTATATAATATAATTAACAAAATGAAAATTTTATTAGATACATGAAAGAAAGTCACTTTCTGAGCTTTCAGTGCTGATTTGTAGAGCTGATACTAAATTTCAGCTTCCTTTTAATCTTCTGCTGGTACCTCCAAATCAGTTTCATCAAAATTAATACAAACATAACACCTACTCTCATTTGAGAATATTAACTATTACATGCCTGGTATTCTGTATTGTGAAAAGTGAGTGGTCAACAAATACACTAAGTTAACCTATTGACATATTTAAGGTCATTGCTTTAGAAAACATGGTCCAGGAAAATGTGAAAAGACTTGTGTATTAGTCAGGGTTCTCTAGAGGAACAGAAGCAATGGTATGAATATAGTAAGAGAGCTTCAAAATAGTAACAAAATGCGAATCACACCTGAGAGCTGAATACCCTGTAGTTACTCAGTCCTTGAAGCTGGATGCCTCAGCAGTTAGAGCAGTTTCACTCATTTGAGCAGTTACCTCTCATTGTGGGCAACCTGACAAACTGGTAGTTACTCAGTCCACAAAACTGAGAGCCTCAGTAGTCCTAACCTGGCTCTGCAGACCTGGAAAGTTTAGGGAGGAAGGCTTGTGCCTAGTCCATGCTAAAAGCCAGAAATGCTGCCTCTGATACCAGCCTACGAAAAAAGAGTAGGGGAAATTAACCTAGAGGCAAGAAGGAAGGCCAAAGGACCAAAAGGTGAGATGACATGCCTTCTGAAATACCCTTTTTATCAGGACTGCTACCTGAAGGAGACAACCACAATTAACTGGTTCTTCCCACATCAATTGAGATGGCCAAATTATTCTAATTTATATCAAGTTTACATTAAAACCAAACATAATTAACTGCTTACCACTTTTCCATTAAGAGCTTGCAATACACACAGGCTGTGTTACTCAAGAATACTTTGGGAACAGAATCTGAAGGGGCTGAGAATGGACTGAGTCGCATGTTTACAACCTGATATCATTCAACTTTACCCATTTAAAAATTTTGATTTTCACAACTTCATCTAGCCCACCAACTGCTTTCAAGAGATCAATGGTATTTGAAACTAGAAAAAAATGACAGTTTTCATAATTTAGATCAAACTTTTATGCAATTGGGCTGATGGTAGAAGATACTATCCAGAATAGACTTTTAGAACGGAATAATGAAAGTTAATGAAGAAAGGACAGAAATGGGTAATTCAGAAATATTTCATTAACATAGCTCAAAAAGTAACAAACTCAAATGAAATATATTTTCCAATGATTTAAAAAAATGAAAAATCTCCCAAGAATATGGTAGTGTTCATGACTTGGAGTGTATTCTAAAAATAAAGGACAGCTTTTATAGCAGTCACATGATAGCTATACAAGAAAATAGCATTTAATTCAAAGTCTGCACAATGTGTCTTTGAATCCTTGAAACAACTTGAAGACGCAGTCACTACTATTATTTGCTATTACAAATAAAGGAAAAGGCTTGGAGAACTTCAGCAATTTCCCCTAAAGTCAGATACCTCATAAATGCCAAAGGCAGAAGAATATGATTTTGGGTCTCTCTGAATTCAAGTTCCAGGTACTAAACTGCAGTTATTATTGTTCCCAAGTCATATTAGAAAACTGACTCAAACAAAAGTGCTGATACTCTATGCTTCATGCTTTCTTTGGTTTCCTGAGCTGCTTTTTACCTTGAAGATTTTATTTTTGTGAAAACTATTCAAATAACAGCAATAATTCATTGAATAATAATCATATTGTTCTGGACATCAGAAAATATTACATGCACTTTCTCTGAATTATTTAATTAAATCTCACAGTCATCTTCTCAGTGGAAAGCACCATCATGATCATTTTCATCATCAACACTATTATCACATCATAACCATGCTGATTATTTTTTTTGACAAGGTGACCTAAGGTAGGGACATCTGGGAAAAGGGAATTTCAGCTGAGTAAATACCTCCATCAGGCAGGTCTGTAAGACAAGTCTCAGGTACATTATCGTTTTGAAATTGTTGCTCTTATTGTTGTTATTGTTTTTGTTTTGGAGACAGTTTCTCTCTTGTAGCTCTGACTATTCTGGCTCTCTGTAGAACAGACTGGCCTCCAACTCATAGAGATCTGCCTGCCTCTGCCATCTGAGTTAAAAGCATGAGCCACCATACTTGGCTATATATATTAGCTTAATTTAATTACAGATGTGGTAGGGAATGTTTTACTGTGGATGGAACCGCTCCTGGGCTGGATGTCCTGGGTGCTATTGTTGTGCACAGATTACGAACCCCGGAGCGAGACCCCCAGAGAGGCCCAGACTGCAATAAACAAGGTTTAATGAGCATAATACAAACATGTTCGGAATCCCTGTCTCCAAACACTCTGTTACAGCTAGGTAGAGAGGGGGCTTAAGAGTTCCTTTGTGGGGTTAGCTTATTTTAAAGGCAAGAATCACAAGCAGCCTGTCTGGACGGTCAGGGGAGGGGTGGTCTGGCACGGGTGCAAGGTCTTTGCTTTTTTATTTTATTTTTTTTATTTTTCCATTCGAAAATTTACACTTCCTCCCCTCCTCCCATTCCCCTCTGGCTCTCCCACTCACCCTCCTTCTTCCCCCTCCCTTCTTAAGAGAGTGCAGCATACCCTGCCCTGTGGGAAGTCCAAGAACCTCCCTGCTCCATCCAGGCCTAGGAAGGTGTGCATCCAAATAGACTAGAGTCCCAAAAAGCCAGCACATGCAGCAGAAAGAGGTTCCAGTGCTATTATCGGTGGCTTCTCTGTCTGCCCCCATTGGCAGCCACATTCAGAGAGTCAGGTTTGATCACATACTCCTTCAGTCCCAAAGCAAAGGACTGAACAAAGAAAACAGCAAATCCTTGCTTCTTTCATCCTTCTTTGTTAGCAAGCAAGGCCACCCCCCTTATTCTTAAGGGAGGAGAAGAAATTTCCTAGCAGAATGTTTTAAAATTAGAAACACCAGGCCAGCTTCACGCTCCCAGGAAGGATAGCGCCCATCCCCATCCCCCTACTCGGCAGAGAATACAAAGCATAGAGTCAGGACAGGACCATCTGGTGATAAGGATGGCCCTATGCAGGAAAGGCTTGGCCTTGCTTGATAACAAAGAAGCATGAAAAGAAGCAAAGACCTTGCACCCGTGCCAGACCCTGCCCCCCACCGCCCAGAAGGGCTGCTTGTGATTCTTGTCTTTAAAATAAGCTAACCCCACAAAGGAACTCTAAAGTCCCCCCTCTACCTCGCTGCAACCAGTGTTTGGAGACAGGGGTTCCGAACATGTTTGTATTATGCTCATTAAACTTTGCTTGTTACAGTCTGGGCCTCTCTGTTGGTCTCTCTCTAGGGGTAGTAATCTGGGCACAACACTATTAGAAAGTAGGCTGAAAAATCTATGAGGTACAATCCAGTAAACAACACTCTTCCATGGTGTGAAATTATTCTACTAACATAACTACTTTTGCCTAGAGTTCTTGCTCTGATTTGAGAGTTGTAAGGTGAAATAAAGGCTTTCCCCCACAAGTTCCTCTTAGCAGTGGTGTCTTATCACAGAAGTAGAAACCTAACTAGGACACCATGTGATGATGTATTTAATGACTTGAAGATATCAAACATACAGGGAGATACAGGGACATGGAAATTAAAAATGCCAACTATTACATTAATGACAACTTGCTATATTGTGGGTCTGATTTATGAATAATTCACCAGAGTTAAAATAATTGGCTAAACATATAAGAAATAATATTGTGCTCTCTGGTAAATTTAGCACAAGATTTTTCACTACTAGCTATGATGAATTATGTTATTCATATTAGTTTTCCATGCATCACAAAGGCCATACTGGGCATATAGTCAATGATCAAAATATAGGATTTGAAAAAAAGAGTAATAGTTAACACTGTAATTTATGATCAAAGGTAGTTTAAAAGAGCATAAACATTGTGGAAGTGCTTAAGGTTTTAACACTACAACAACCATTTTGACTTTCTGACAAAAAATGTTGTGCTCAACTGGAGAAAACCGAAACATTTTATCTTTCTCTGCCCATATATCTCTCAGAGGCAGAAACTGTGGCAGTTAGGAGAAAGCCACACAGTTCCCATTATCTTCCCACGGAATGGGAGGAAACCTGACTCTTACCTTAATCTTTTCCTCCTCCAACTTGTCCTCATCCTTGTCCTTGTTCTCCTTGTCTTCTTCATCCTTTTTGAAGTCGTTGTCCTCCTCCTCTTCCTCCTTGAAAGGGTCTCTCTCTCTCTATTTCTCACTAATTGCTAACGAAGCTAGGCTGAAACCTCTTTATGTACATATGATTGGTCTCAAACTTATGGTTGATTCTATTGGCTAAGCCTCTTTAGTACAAAGATTGCAGACTTGTAATGCCACATTTGTCTCAGATTTCAAAGTGATATATGTATATAACTTCAATGTATATAAATTCAATGATGAATTAGAAGCAAATATGCTACTTTAGAATTTGTTTCTTGTGTTCATCATACTTATTTTCCTTTCTAAGTGAACTTTAAATAGATGTTTTTTAAGATTCCATTGATAGTTACCTTTAGTGTTTATAAAATATAAAATTATAGGGATATTTTATGAGAAAATATCTGCTGCTATAGATAAATATTCATTCTGATCTCCCTACCATTCCACTAATTGACATTCTTAATTTTATTTTAAAAATATTTTATTACCTTATGTGTATGAGTATGAGCACCATGTATGTCCCTGGTGTCTGGAAGT
The DNA here is from genome assembly GCF_903992535.2 of Arvicola amphibius. NCBI lineage: Eukaryota > Metazoa > Chordata > Mammalia > Rodentia > Cricetidae > Arvicola > Arvicola amphibius. The sequence continues at coordinate 37,614,366 of NC_052065.1, read as the reverse complement.
CAGAAGAGGTTATTAGATACCCTGTTACTGGAGCTATTATATGGTTATTAACCATAATGTAGGTGCTGAAAATAGACACTGGGTCCTCTGTAGGAGCAACAAATGTTCTTAACCTCTAAATCAACTTTTCTTCCTGACATATATAGTTCTATTGTTTCAAGTATCAAATATACATTTAGAAATTCAATGGAGTATGGCTTTTTACACGTGTCTCTATTATATCTTTATCATTCTTTATTAATTTTTAATAATCAGTGATTCATTTTGCTGTTACATGTCTGAAAAACTTGTGTGTGTGAAAATCTGCTAGTGATATATATATCTCTATTTTTATTCACCTGAGAGTGTTTCTTTATTACGTTTTTCATTTCTGAATAGATCTTTATCGCATATAGAATTCTTCACTTTTTGTACATGAAAACTTGCTATTTTTTGGATTCTTGGGATCCAGAGTAGAAAATAATACCATTCAAAGTATTTGAACTCTGTAATAAATAGTCCATTTTTCTACAACAGGTTTAAAGTCTTTATCACTTGTTCCCAGGAAAAATTGACTGTGCTATGTGCTGTTATTTAGATTTGGGGATGTTGATATATAGGTCATTTGGGCTCTAATAGTTTGTTTGATTTTTACTTAATTTTTTCTCTATTAGATAATTTCCTTTTTATCTTCAAGTTCACAAATTCCTTTATTTATCTTCTCAGTCCTATGTTCTTTTTCAATTTGGTTGTTATATATTTTTGTTTCTTTCCTTCTTTTTGTTCCTTAAATTTCCCTTTTAAATGATTTTGAGATGGACTTATATAACTTCTTCTATTAAAAAATACCTTTAGAGCTAGTAAGATAATCCTGATGGCCTGAGTTTGATTCCACAGGCTCCACATAGTAAAACGGAAGAAAGGAATCCTGTAAGTTGAATTCTTTACTTTTCTTTACTGCAAGCTGAATTCTTTTTTTTTTTGTTTCTGTGTCTCTGTCACCCCTCGACTGCAATCTGTTATATAATCAGAATCTTGCCTCCCTGTATATTCTTTCTCTTTGTCTATGTCTATGTTTCTGTGTCCCTGACAAATGGGTTTTTGCTTCATATTTACTGAATATCTCAGAATGCACCATCTTGGGAAGAAATAAGGAATATTTTACAAATATCTTAAACATAGTTTTATAAGGGACTGAAACTGATACCAACTGTCACAAATAATGAACAAACTTTTATCAAGCAATATATGTATGCTGCTTTCAGCATTTATGGTGGATAATTGTTTTGTAAGATTGCTTTTCAACAAAATTTCTCTCTCTTTCTCTTTCTCCCTCTCTCTCTCTCTCTCTCTCTCTCTCTCTCTCTCTCTCTCTCTCTCTCTCTCTCACACACACACACACATACAAACAGACACAAATGCACATATTATTCTTTGGGTTAGGAGAATGGAAGAGTGCATATCTTAAGATTTCAGCTTAGGTTGTAAATGTTGATTACCTGGGAAACCAAATGTAAGATTGGTTATTAAATTGTTCTCTTAAATGCAGTTCAATCAAAGAGGCTGAGAACACAGTAGGATATAAGTCTTAAGTTGTTTTTATATTTTAAAAATGTTTATTTTTTTTCTTTCTCATGGTTTATTTTTTTTTATATTTAAAAATTTCCATCTCCTTCCCTCCTCCTCCCCCTCCCTCCGCTCCTCCTCCCCCTTCACGCCCCTCCTTCTCCCCCCTTCCCTCCCCTTCCCTCCACCCATACTTCCCCTCCCTCCCTCTCAAGGCCAAGGAGCCATCAGGGTTCCCCACTCTATGCTAAGACCAAGGTCCTCCCAACTCCCCCCAGGGCCAGGAAGGTGATCAACCAAGCTGAGAAGGCTCCCACAGATCCCGTCCATGCAGAAGAATCAGAGCCCAGCGCCAATGTCCTTTGCTTCTCAGTCAGCCCCCGCTGTTGGCCACATTCAGAGAGACGGGTTTGGTCGCATGATCGATCCATCAGTCCCATTCCAACTGGAGTTGGTGATCTCCCTTTAGTTCTGTCCCACCGTCTCCATGAGTGAACGCACCCCTCACGTTCCTGACTTTCTCCCTCATGTTCTCGCTCCTTCTGCTCCTCATCAGGACCTTGGGAGCTCAGTCCGGTGCTCCAATGTGGGGCTCAGTCACCTTCCCCATCTGTCGCCAGCTGGAGGTTCTCTCACGGTCCTGACTAATATATACATGCTAGAATACTACTCAGCGGTAAAAAACAATGACATCTTGAATTTTGCAGGCAAATGGATGGAAATAGAAAACACTATTCTGAGTGAGGTAACCCAGACCCAAAAAGATGAACATGGGATGTACTCACTCATAATCGGTTTCTAGCCATAATTAAAGGACATCGAGCCTATAATTTGGGATCCTTGAGAAGATAATAAGAAGGTGAACTCCCAAAAAAAGATATAGTAATCCTCCTGGATATTGGAAGTAGACATGATCGCCAGGCAAAATTGGGAACTTGAGGGTTGAGCAAGACTGGGCCAAGGGAAGATGGGGAGAGAAAAATGTGAAGGGGAGAATGGGGGGAGCTCGGAGGAATGGGGTGCTTGGGATATAGGAAGGGTGGATATGAGAGCAGGGAAGCATATATCTTAATTTAAGGAGCTACCTGAGGGTTGTCAAGAGACTTGACCCTAGAGGGGTTCCCAGGTTTCCAGGGAGACGCCCCCAGTTAGTTCCTTGGGCAGCTGAGGAGAGGGAGCCTGAAAAGGCCAGTTCCTATAGCCATACTGATGAATTTCTTGCATATCACCATAGAACCTCCACCTGACGATAGATGAAGAAAATGACAGAGCCCCACATTGGAGCACCGGACTGAGCTCCCAAGGTCCTGATGAGGAGCAGAAGGAGGGAGAACATGAGAAAGAATGTTTATTTTTAAAATCTTTATAAATATTTTACTCATTCTTTGAGATTTTCATACATTGGATTTTAATATTCACCCCTTCACCTAACTCCTACCAGATCCACCCTATTAGATCTTAATTCATCCAGGCATCTTGGGAAAAAATGAAACATATAAACATCTACAAAATGAGAATTGTTCTTTTAATGTGAACAGCTGAGGAGACTAAAGTCTCTCTAAGGAAGTGGAGACTGACCACACGTGGGGTGAGAGTCATAGAGGACAAGAAGGGGGACTTTGGGGACAGAAGAGTCAGTTCATCTGCAGGACAGTTCCTATGTTGTTAGGAAGTGGTGGCAACCAGAGGGTTTGATACTTGATCTTACCAGAAGCTTCCACAGATGTCATCAGTCAAGTCAATGGTCCTCAGCATCTGGAGTTTCTGGATCAGATCCTGGAGAATCTCAGACAACCTGAGGCTTGTAAGTAGTTAACGCTTCACATCCCATTTTATCCTAACCACTCGACTTTGTGCCCCTCTTTTGAAAGCTCATCAAGTCCAAATTTTGCTCTTAGATTTATTTTTATTCTATGTGTATGAGTGTTTTGTCTGAGTCTGTGCCTGTGCACCATATCCCTGTGTGGTGTCTGAGCAGGCCAGAAGAGGAAGGTCAGATGCCCTGAAACTGGAGTTACTAGAGTTGAGGGTTGTCATTCATGTGGGGACCCAGGACCTTTGTAATAGCACCAAGTGCTCTTAATCACTGTGCCGTCTCTCCTGCCCCCAAAGTGTCTTGCTAGAACATTTCTTCTTTCCTCATTGTTTTTAACCTTTAGACTCTATAAAAAGTATTTGTTTTTTGTGTGCATGTGTGTGTGTGCTTATGTGTGTGTGTGTGTGTGTGTGTGTGTGTGTGTGTGTGTTATAGAGATCAAATGATAACTTGAAGTAGGGGTTGGTTTTCTCCTTATACTGTTTGTGTGAGTTCTAGAGATTGAACTCAGATAATCAGGCTTCATAGCATTCACCTTTACCTGGTGAGCCAGTTCATTGACCCCTCTTTATTTATTTACTTTTTGTTCCCCTCATTTTCCTTTCTCTTTTCCTCATGCATTGATTGTCTTCCCTTCTTCTGCCCCCATACACACTGTCACTTATTCGGTTTTGTTTGTTTTAAAATTGGGCTCATTCTGTAGCTCAGTATGAACTGGAACTTACTATATACCCCAGTCTGATCTTGAATTCAAGGCAGTCCTTCTGCCACTACCTCTTGAGTGTTATGCTCTGTGATATATGGTCTTCAGTGACGTCTGTGAGTGTGAAACGACTATAAGTCATTCACTGAGCAAGCATGGTGAACACTTGGCATGTGCTGAGCCTTGGGGTGCACTGTGGGGTGGTGGACCACTCCAGGCTCTATAGAAAACAGTTGCAAGCCCATCTTCCTTCCAAAGAAGCTTCCATGTTCACCATTAAATCAAAGAAGTGTTTTCACACTCACCTTTATGATAAAAGAGAGAACATATTTAAATGTGTGCGAGAGACCAAGGAATAAGGATACTAGACTTCAGAGGAGACAAATGATTTACAGCTCTCACTAGTTCTCCAGCTGAAGGAGATCCAGGGGGCTGCAGATGATGTCTGTGCAGGTGCACATGGGCATGACTAGAAATGCAGCTTATACATTCTTCCATGACAGATTACACATGTACACAGCATGTGTTTGTATATAAACAGACATATGCACATTCACGTGCTCTAGAATTCACTAGCATCGACTCAGACCTTAACTATGTTATCTCTACAACCTGACTCTGAGTTGTCTTTTACCCTTCAACACTATAAAGATTCAAGGGCAAAATATACTAAGAAGAGCATAGCAGTTAGATTATGTCAGTGGGAATCTCAACAGGGGCCAGATGGCACACAACAGAGATGACCAAAAGGGTTTAAAAAACACAGTTTACAGATAAGGGGAAACAGATAAAAAAATGACAGGGCTTCTGAACACTCCACAGTAGGAAGCGCTTACTATCCCTAGGCAGAGGCAAGGAGAGGGAAGCAGTGCAGGAGTTGGCAAGTTCCCAGACAGAGGAAAGGTCCACCCATTGGAAACTGTAGTCTTAAGATACCAGAGTTCATTATGCTTATGGTGGTACTAATAGAAATCTCTGGAATTGGTCTAAATGCTCACCTAGATATATGGATGAAGAAAATGTAGTGAAGATATGCAGGTTCAAATGCAAAGAAAAATGAAAGGGTGACATTTGCAAGAGAAATCCAGCATTACAGGGTGTGTGTGTGTGTGTGTGTGTGTGTGTGTTTGTGTATGTGTATGCTATGATGTATGTGCATTGAGATAGTATCTCTCTATGTAGCCCTGATTGTCCGAGAACTCTCTGTGTAGTACAGGCTAGCATAAACCTCAAGAGATCCACCTGTCTCAGCCTCAGGAGTGCTAAAATTAAAGGTACTCACCATCTTGCCTGGCTTAGATTCTTCCCATTCTTTTATCCCTGTTCTCCTGATGTCATAAACAGAACTTAACTTACCACATATATTCTACAACTTCATGCAAATATAAATGAAGTTTTAAGTCTTATCTGACATCTATCATAATATTTACTTTGGCTGTGAGGTTCAGCATAAATTCTTGTCTCTTTGAATATAAACGATATTTTTGTAACAATGCATTGGCACAGTAGCCTATGTTTTGTGGGGGAGGATTATGATTTGAATGACAATTTATGATTTCAGAATAGTCATCATGATTCTTGTCTCTTTATTTGTGTGCCACCCAGATGGGCTATCTGATTCTTAGAGACATTTATAGTGCTATTTAGTTCTTTTTTAAATTCATTTTTAATTAAAAATTTCCACCTCCTCCTATTTCCCTCCCTCTCCCCCTCCCTCTCTAGTCCAAAGAGCAGTCAAGGTTCCCTGCCCTGTGGGAAGTCTAAGGTCCTCCCCCCTCCATCCAGATCTAGGAAGGTGAGCATCCAAACATACTAGGCTCCCACAAAGCCAGTACATTCAGTAGGATCAAAACCCAGTGCCATTGTCCTTGGCTTCTCAGTCAGCCCTCCTTGTCAGCCACGTTCAGAGAGTCTAGATTGAACATATGGTATATCAGTCCCAGTTTAGCTGGCCTTGGTGAGCTCCCAGTATATCAGCCCCACCGTCTCAGTGGGTGGGCACACTTCCTTGCTCATGTTCTCCCTCCTTCTGCTCCTCATTTGGATCTTGGGAGCTCAGTCCAGTGCTCCAATGTGGGTCTCTGTCTCTAGCTCCATCCATCGCCAGATGAAGGTTCTATGGTGATATGCAAGATATTCATCAGTATGGCTATAGGATAGGGCCATTTCAGGCTCCCTCTCCTTAGCTGCCCAAGGATCTAGCTGGGGACATCTCCATGGACACCTGGGAACATCTCTAGAGTCAAGACTGTTGCCAACCCTAAAATGGCTCCCATAATTAAGATATATACTTCCCTGCTCCCGTATCCACTCTTCCTCCATCCCAACCGTCCCATTCCCCCAAGCTCTCCCCATCCTCCCCTTCTCACTTTTTTCTCCCCATCTTCCCTTACCCCCACCCCATCCCCACCCCCCAGTTTCCAATTTTTGCCTGGCAATCTTGTCTCCTTCCAATATCCAGGAGGATAACTATATGTTTTTCTTTGGGTTCACCTTCTTATTTAGCTTCTCTAGGGTCATGAATTATAGGCTCCATGTCCTTTATTTATGGCTAGAATCTACTTATGACTGAGGACATTCCATGTTCATCTTTTTGGGTCTGGGTTACCTCACTCAGGATAGTGTTTTCTATTTCCATCCATTTGCATGCAAAATTCAAGATGTCATGACCTTGTGATTCAGACTAGTCTCATATCAGTCTTACTCATAGATTTTTGTGGCTCTTCATAATTGCCTTAGAACCCCTTTCTCCTTTTTCCCTTTCTGTAATTCTCTTAGGTCTCTCCTAGTGAGAAGAGGCAGAGGTACCACTGTGAAAGCATCAAAGTTTGCTTTTTCTGTTCAGCTTCTGCTAACACCATACTACAAAGAAAATGATTAATGTGAAGGATGAAAATGTAGAGTCCCCTTCCATTCCCATGATAGTGTGTGGACAGTGTATGAACTGACCACAAGACTGCTCCGTGGTATAGATAAAGAGAAGGGTTTTATTGAAGATATGAGGGGGGAAACAGCCAGAGGCATCTCTCAATGACCAGAAAAGAGAGAGAAAGTAATAGATTGAATATGACCAGCCGACTGAACATGGCCAGGAGAGAAACAAGAGCAGAGGAGCAGGGGTAAGGAAGACAGAGGACAAAGAGAGGATCAAGAGAGTGCATAGCCAAAGTGGCAGGATTACAAGGAAAATGAAGAGCTGCAGGGAAAGAAACATGAGCTGGAGATGGTTACAGGGATGGGGAGGTGAGAAAAGTTCAGAAGAGCCAGGGTGCCAGTATGGACTCTGAATGTGAAACAGTTACTTATGATACTGAAGGAGCCTGGGCCAGCATGACCTTAGGTATGCTAAATAGCCACTACAGGTAGCCATTACTTCCTTTTGCCTGTGAGAAGGGAAATTGCTCCTTTTGATAGAGGGGAACTAGCTTCCCAAGTTCCTAAGGAACACAGACTTGTCTAAATGACAAAATTTGGGAAATAGAGTTTCTCTTTTACTTGACAGACAGAAGAATGAGAAAATACTGTTTCCCTTACTGAAATTTAGAAGATAGATGGTTATTATAAAAATTCTTTCTGACCTTTTCTTTTTCTATTCTGGTCCTTAAGCTAAGGAGAACACTGCTTCACTGCAGATCTTATGTTTATATCTGTTGGCTTTCTGTGTTGTGAGTTATTCCTTTCAGTTTCCTATCTTACATTCAAGGAACATAAGACAAAAACTAAAATCTTGGGAACTCATATTCATACTGATTTTCAAACCCCTGTGTCTCTAACACACCCCATTCCTTGTGTTATATATAGAGGTTTATAGTTCTACTTACAGGGAGTAACAAAGAAAACATGTTTACCTATTTTAAAATTAAAGCCCACACAAGCTTTAAAAGCAAATTTATTTATAATTTGTAATGGCACTTTCACATGTACTCAGAGGCAAAGGCTTTTCATTCATGGTCAAGTTACAAGATTATTTTTCGATTTTGCCATTTATTCTTAGTGCTTTTTTATAAGAAAACTAATTCATAATTAAATTCTCAAATGTGCTTCATAGTTTTGTTTTGTTGTGTCTAATTATATAAATTCACTTTAATAGACTCAACTTTGTTCTCTTCCAATAGAAATGATGAATAGGTAAGAAGTAGCCATTGCAGTGTGTTCAGCTTGGGCTTTTGAGTAGCAGGGGTTTAAAGGCTTTTGAGTATAAGTGGTTTAAAGACCCATAATAGTTTATGGGTCTTATAATACAAGTCCTGAAGTTTAGAGAATTGTGGAATTAGAATGTAGAGACAAACAATATATGACTATAGGTGCTCAGTTTAGAATTTACCTGTGGATTTTTACTTTGCAGCTAGTGTTATCAGTTCATAGGCACAGCTAACAATAGCACCAGTCAGTAACAATGGCTGTCATAGCTCCAAAAGTATTGAGTGCTACCCTGCCTGGAACTTACAGTAGCTCGTTATATAGTCCTTGTGCTTTGGGTGCCTCAATCCTTAGGGATTAGTTCTCTAAAATTCTTCAAGTGTCCTTGGCTACATCCCTTCATCTTTAGGTTTACATCACCTTCTCTAATCACTCACTATCCTTTATTGTCACCTCCACCTCCTCTGTACTGACTCTGTCTCCCTGGTCACTCTTTAATTTTTCTGCTCCCTTTTCACTACTACTGCTGCTACTTGATACTGTTACTGTTATCTCCCTTTTCATGTGTGTGTAACCTGTTTAGATTGTTGTGACTATAGAAGTCATCATAGCCAACAAAGAACCATTCAAAAGAGGGCCTTTCTGTGGAATGTAATGTAATACTGGGGAGCAAAGGTAGATTATGTCTTTTGGCTGATTAAATATAGTGAATGAAACAGCCTGATTCTATTAGTATCATCAGGATGGGGGTATGCCTAGAGTGTTTGCAGCAATCGTGGCCCAATTATTCATGATAACGAAGAGTGGGGTTTGTACCTATGATATTTGGCTGTGCCAAGTGAAAATAGTCCCCTTTGATTTAGATGAAAATATCTGTAGAGTCATTTACACTTCACTGAAGCTTATTTTCCTTCACATGCTGCTTTTCAAGACTGGTGCAAGTTGTCTGTGGTGGTCCTGGTTAGAACATGTCTTAAACTATGTTGGAGTGTATTTCTTTTGTTTGCTCATAAGATTATAATCATATAATTTCCCCTTCCCTTTCTTCTCTCCAAACCCTCCTTGCTTTCTTTCAAAATCATGGGCTCTCTTTTCATTTATTTTTGTTATGTACATATATATACATATATATTCTTAGACATATATATTCAATCTGCTCAGTTCATATAATGTTACTTGTGTGTATGCTTTCAGAAATGATCATTAGGTATTGGATAGCCAATTGTTGTGCTAGTCTCAAAAATATTCCCAGGCAGAGGAAACTGTTTCTTCTGCTCTCAGCATTCCCTAGTGGTCTTTTCTTCTCAGTAAAGCTTTGAACCCTCATGTCTAAACACTCTGAAATGTCCATAAAAGGTATCAAGAAAGTATTTACAGTAAAGACTTAATGCTTAACACAAGAATAATTTGAAAAGCATTTAACAATGCTTGACATATTTTGTAGTGATCTATGGATTGTTGAGTTTCTCTCCTTGGTATCAGTACAACCTCAAAGACTATGCCAAAATAACAATCAAGACTATACTGAATATATCTAATATAGGATACAAGTTTGCATCATTTTGAAAATTAGTGAATCTGAAATTCATACAGCTAACTTTCAGGAAAGACTGGCTGGGATTCCCAAATAAAACCTTCTTCAGTACACATGCAAAATAGATTCCTCTCCACATAAGCCCCACCTCTGATTCACATAACTCTCAACTGACTATATTCAGACCCTCTTTGATTATCCTGTAAAAGATAATCCACCTTTTTAAAAAATTAACTGAATACAGATTTAAAGCACATATGAAAAATATCAGTACAACAACATTTTGATTAGTATTGAATAGCTGGGACTTTAGCATAAACTAGTTGAGACCTCAAATTTCAATATACTAAGTTATTCAATGCATTGTTTCTGTTGACAATGAAAAAATCTAAAGAAAATATTGAATCAGAGCAAATAAAGTGTTTAAAGTTTTATTATAAAATTGTGCTATTTAAGCATTGTGATTACATGTAATTGGGCATGAATTGGATAAAATTCTTAAAAGCAGAACTCAGATGAAGTCCCCTGCTTGATAAGTGGCCATACCAGCCACCAGAATTGCCGGTAGTCCCTCAGCCACACTTTTTCAGTGCTGTCCCACAATATCCCCAAAATTCCTACTTCCTTGTTGTGCTGTCTCAGCCCACAACTTAAGCAGAGACTACCTGCTTAACCACAGATCAGTCTGGGTACCAGAACTCAAAGTAGGCAACATGCCTGTAGACCACCCCACAATCTCTCAGTGCCCCTCCAACTTATCCCAAAATCACCACCCCTCCTTGTCTTGCCTTGTCCCAGCCCCAAATTCAGGTGAAAGAGCTCCTGCTTGACCAAAGACTACACAGACAATCCCCAACTCAGGCAGAGTCCCCCTGTTCAACTACAGGTCATGCCAGCAAAAAAAAAGTGAGGAAATAGAAAATCAGGAACAAAACATCCATACAACAAGGACAAAATCAGAATTCAGCATCTAGACCAATAGTCACCACAAACCTAGAAGCCTGGCTGCTTGCTTAAGAAGAACAGAAATAATACCCAATGCAATATGTCACCACAGAGCCCAGCTATCCTGCTATAGCAATTTGTGAATACTGCAACACAGCTGAAGCACAGGAAAAACATCTTAAGCTCAACTTAATGAATATAATATAGGTTCTTAAAGGAGAAATGAATAAATCCCTAAAAGAAAGTAAGGAAAAGGCAAACAAAAAATTGAAGGAAATGAATAAATCCATTAAAGAAGGCAAGAGAAAGAGAGAGAGAGAGAGAGAGAGAGAGAGAGAGAGAGAGAGAGAGAGAGAGAATTGAAGGAAATGAATAAATGAATGAACTGTTTAAGACCCGAAAATGGAAATAGGAACAATAAAGAAAACACAAACTGAAGGAATTTTGAACCTGAATCTCTAGGGAAAAGCACTACAGAAGAAAAGCTTTACCAACAAAATACAAGACATGGAAAACAGAATCTTAGGCACTGCAGATATCATAGGATAAATAGATACATTAGTCTAAAGAAAATGTTAAATATAAAAAACGTCATCATACATAAACAACAGGAAATCTGTAACACTATCTTCATAGAGAATGAGAATAGTAGAAATAGACGAACCCATCTCAAAGACCTAGAAAATATTTTCAACAAAATCATTGAAGAACACTTTCTTATCCTAAAGAAGCAGATGTCCATAAAGGGATAAGAAGCTTACAGAACAGCACGTATATTGAATCAAAAAAGAAAACCATTAAAATAATAAAAACACTAAAACATACAAAAGAAAGATAGAATATTAAAAACTACAAGGAAAACATGGCAAGTAACATATAAGGCAGATCTATTTGAATTGCACTCTCTTCTCAATGGAGACTCTAAAAGCCAGAAGAGCCTGCAAATGTTTCTAATGACTCTATGAAAACCACAGATGGCAGCCCAGACTATGACAAGCAACAAAACTTTAAATTGTAGTCAATGGAGAAAAACAAGGTATTTCATGACAAACTCAAACAAAATATATCCACTAACCCGCCCTTCAAAAGGTACTAGAAGAAATATTCCAAGCAAAGGTGGCTAACTACACCTAAGAAAACACAGGAAATAATCTCACACCATCGAAAAAAGAAGGGAAAACCACACACCAAGAACAGCAAAATAAAATGAACCAACACCACCAAGAAAAAAAAAATAAAAAGAATTCACAATAATTGGTAATTGATATCTCTCAATATCACTGGACTCAATTTACCAATAAAAAGATACAAACTAACAGAATACACACAAAAACAGAATTATCCTTCTGATGTATGAAAGAAACACACCTCAACTTCAAAGATAGACACTATCTCAAAATAAATGGTTGGAAAAATATGTTCAAAAGAAATGGAAGTAAGAAACAAGTTATTGTAGCCATTATAACATCTAACAAAACAGATTTCAAACCAAAAAATTAATCAAAACAGACGGGGACAGGATAGTTTATAACTCATCAAAAGAAAGATCAACCAAATTTTCTTTCAATTCCCTAACATCTATGCCCCAAATGCAACTGTACCCCACATTTGGAAAAAAATACTAAAGGTAAATCATACATTGACACTCACACATTGATGTTGGAAGATTCCAATACCCCCACTCTTACAATGGATAGATCATCCAGAAAGAACGTAAACAGAGAAATAATGGAACAAACAGATGCTATGACTCAAATGAACCTATCAAATTTCTGCAGGACATTTCATACTATCACAAAAAAAATTAACTACACACTAAGAGCCAAAGCAAGTTTCACAGATACAAGAATATTGAAATAACCTCTCATATCCTTTCAGACAACCACCATATTATAGCTGGACTCAACAACAGAAAACCTACAAAGTCATGGAAACTGAACAAACTAAATGAAAACTGGATCAAGACAGAAATAAAGAAATAAAGAAATAGGTATTTCCTATAATTCAATGATACCGAAGATATCCCAAGCTTATGGGACACAATGATAGCAATGTGAGGAGAATAATTCATAGCACTGACTGCATGAAAATGTAGATAATCTCATACTAGCAACTAACAGCATACCTTAAAGCTCTAGAAGAAAAAAGAAGTAAGTAAAGCACAAAAAATCAGGAAGCACCGTAACTTCTGGACTCCTTGGCAACCCTGATTTCTGGCCTGCAGGACTACAAGAAATACATTTTAAATAATAAACCAGCAAATTTATTGTTAAGAAAAAGAAGAAAGCCTGTCAAGAGGACTAGAGCTTAGGAAATAATCAATCCTCAAGGTTGAAATTAATAAAGTAGAAAATAATAGAACAACATGAAGAATTAATGAAACAAATAGTTAGTATCATTGAGAAAATCAACAATCTAAACAAATTATTAACAAACTAAGTAAAAGACAAGAGATAAAAACAATCCAAGTTAACAAAATCAAAAACAAAAAGAGGAACATAATAGCAGACACCACGGACATCCAATGAATATTAGGTCATACTTTAGAAACCTGTACTCTACACTATTATAAAATCTAAAATAAATGGATAATTTTCTTGATAGTTATCACTTAACCGAAGTTAAATAAATATCAGATAAACAAAATTGAATAGCCTATAATCCCCCACTCCTAAAATAAAAATACTTATTAAAAGTCTTTCAATCAAAAAAAGACCAGGGCCCAGTGGGTTTTTGTGTGAAATTCTATTAGACATTTAAACAAGAGATACTGCCCAATATTCCTCAAATGATTCCATAAATTAGAAATAGAAGGAACGTTGCTAAATTTTATTTTATGATGGTCACAGCCACTCTGATAACCAAAACACATAAAAATTAAACAAAGAAAAAAAATTAGAAACCAATTTTCCTATGAAAACAGAAGCAAAATACTCAATAAACATTGACAAAAGGAAATCCAAAGAACATATTAAAAAATCATTCACCCTTATCAAGTACGCATATGTCTGAAGTGCAGGGATTGATTCAATATATGAAAATGAATTTATATAATCCAGTATATAAAAAGCAGAACAAGATGACCCCACATGGAATCATTTCATGAGATGACAAAAATAATTTTGACAAAATCCAAAACCCAGTCATGATAAAAGTCATGGTATATCAGGGATACAAAGAACAGACATAAACATAATAAAGATAATTTTCAGAAAAGCCTATAACATCATCAAGTTAAATGAGAGTCCTTCAAAACAATCCACCAAAATCAAGACAAGACAAGGCTGCTCATTCTCTATTCAATACGGTATTGAAGTTTTAGTTAGAACAACAATAAAACTGAAGGACATCGAGGGATGCAAAATAGAAAACAGGAAGTCAAAGTCCCATTATTTGCAGATAATATGATTGTATACATATGTGACCCTGAAATGCCACCAGGGATCTCCTACAGTGAATAAACACCTTTAGTGAAGAGGATGGATGAAATATTAACTCTAAACAATCAGTAGCCCTCCTATATATGAATGACAAAGGACCAAGAAATGAATCAGAGAAACAACAGTATTCACAATAGTCACAAATAACATAAAATATCTTTGGGGTAACTCTAACCAAATAATGACAGCCTCGAAAACTTCAAGGATTTGAAGAAATTAAAGAGTTTATTAGAAGATATACATATCTCCCATGCTCATGGATCATTAGATTAACAAAATAAAAATGGCAAGTCTGTAAAAAGCAATCTACAGATTCAATGCAATCCTCATCCAGATTCCAGCACAATTCTGTGCAGACCTTGAAAGGACAATACTCAGGTTTATATTGCAAAATAAAAAACTCAGCTTAGATAAAACACTCCTGAACAATATTAGAATTTCTAGAGGGATCACCATTTCTGATTTCAAGCTCTACCACAAAGCTATAGTAATAAAAACCATAAAAATAGAAACATTGATCAATAGGATCATAGTGGAGAACAAGACATAAATCCAAATAGATTGAACCCTCTGATTTTTTATTTTAAAAAAGCCAGATATGCACAATAGGAGAAAGAAAGCATCTTCAGCAAATGGCTGCTGGCGTAACTGGATGTTAGCATGTAGAATAAAACAAATTGATTCATATTTATTGCCCTGACAAAACTCAAGTCCAAGTAGATCAAAGACCTCAACATAAACCCAGACAACTGTGAACCTGATAGACAACAAAGTGGGGAATAACTTTGAATGCATTGGAATAGGAGACAAATTCCTGAATATGTTAGTCATTAAGATTGAGCAATTATTAAATGGGACCTCAGAAACCTGAAAATCTTCTGGAGCCAAAGGACACTATCATTAGGGAAAAAATGGCAGCCTAGCAGTGGAAAATATTTTCACCAAGTCTACATCTACTAGAATAAAGAACTTAAGAAACTAGACATCAAACTGATGGAAGAGAGTTACTATGTTCTTTCATTGGTTAATTAATAATAGAAAACTGCCTTGGCCCTTTAAGAGACAGAAAATTAGGTAGGCAGAGTAGACAGAACAGAATTGTGGGAAAAGGGGTAGCAGGGAGTGGGGGAGACCGGCTTCAGAGCAGTCGCCATAGTGAGTATCCCATGCTTCTCCTCTCCAAGATGGACGCAGGTTAAGATCTCTCCTGGTAAGCAACCACCTCGTGGTGCTACACGGATTACTAAATATGGGTTAAATGAAGATGTGAGAATTAACCAATAAGAGGCTACAGATAATGGGCCAGGGCAGTGTTTAAAAGAATACAGTTTCCGTGTAATTATTTTGGGTGTAAAGCTAGCTGGTGGCCGGGTGGCGGGATGCAGCCCCTCTGCTTCCTTCTACAATCAACAATCCAAATAACCCATTTAAAATGGGGTACACATCTAAACTGAGAATTCTCAATAGGAGAATATCAAAGAGCTGAGAAACACTTAAAGAAATGTTCAAAATCCTTAGCCACTAGGGAAATGCAAAGCAAAAACTAGTTTGAGATTTCATCTTACATCTGTCAGAAAGCCTAATATCAATAACACAAATGATACCTCATTCGGGGGAGGATGTGGAGCAAAAGGAATACTCCTTTATTGCAGGTAGGTGTGCAAATTTGTACAGCTATTATGGAAATCAACAAGTTAGTTCCTCAGAAAGATGGCAATCAATACCTCAATACCCAGCTATTCATTATTATACATATAGCCAAATGATGACCATTTCTATCATAAAACACTTACTCAGCTATGTTCATTGTGCATTTGTTTATGACAGCCAGAAACTGGAAACACATAGGTGTCCCTCAACTCAATAATGAATAAGAAAGTGTGGTACATTTACACAATGGAGTGTTCCACAGCTGTTCATATTTGTATCATGAAATTTGTAAGGAAGTGGCTGGACCTAGAAAAAATATCCTGAGTGAGGTAATCCAGACCTAGAAATACAAATAATGTCTATATTTACTTATAAGTGAATATTAGCGTAAATGAATGATAACCAACCTGCAATCCATACACCCAGAGAGATTAGATAAAGAAGAGGTTTTTTAAATGTCTTCCTGGAAAGGGGAAATGAATAGTACTGTCTGTTGGACTGGCGCATTGGGATGAAATAGAAAGGATCATGTGAGTGGGGAGGGATGTCCAGAAAGAGTATTGGGAAAGACATTGGAATAGAAAGACATTTTGGAGGTCTTGTGGAAACCTAGTGAAGTGGAAACTCCTTGGAATCTACAATGTTGATGTATTGAGGACTCCCAGTAATGGAGGATATGGAGCCTGAACATTTCATCTTCTGTAACTAGGCAAGGCTTCCAGTAGTGAGCCTGCAACCCTAACCCAGGCACAAAAATTTTGACCTACACTCTGTCCTCCCTGAAAGATATGGGGAAATGGTGCCACAGATCTTGTGGTATTCCCAATTAATGGACTACTCTTATTTGAGGTCCAGTCTATGAGATTAAGCCCATGGCTGATATTGCCTGGATATCAACAAATCAGAGGCTGGAGTGCCGAGGGACCTAAGGTATAAACAAACATGACTGGTAAAGTAAACAAAGAGTCAATGAAATGATTCCTTATGATGTTCTGCTATACTCATAGATAGGTGCCTAGTCCTGATGTGATCTGACAGAGGCTGCCTCTCACAACCTATGGGAACAGAGGTAGAGACCCACAGCCAAACATTAGGCAGAGAGAAAACCCAGGTTGAAGGTATCCATTGTGTCCTTCCCCTTAGAGCTTGGAGAACCCTGTGGAAGAGAGGGAGGAAGAATTGTGGGATCCAGAGGGTTTGAGCACACTGAGAATACAATCCATGGAATAAATTTAGCAGAGTTCATGGGGCCTCACAGAGGTTAAAACTGCAATAATTGACTCTGCATGGTCTATGCTAAATCCTCTGCCTATATGTTATAGTTGTTGGCTTGGAGGGTTTTTTTGGGGGGAGGGGGGAGTCCTGACAGTGGAAGTGGGGACATATCTGACTCTTTTGCCTGCTCTTGGAAACCTTTTCCTCCTATTGGATTGGCTTATCTCACCTTTATGAGAGGGTTTGTGCCTGGTCTTATTATATTAAGTTGTACTGTGTTCGGTTTATGTCCCTGGGAGGCCAGCTTTTTTCTAGAGGGAGTGGTGGGTAGGAAGTGGGGAGTGGGGAAGGATCTGAGGGTGGGGCAACTAGGAGGTTGGGAAGAAGGAGCAGCTGTAGTAGGGATGTATTGTATAAAAGAATAATAAGTATGTTTTAAAAAATTGTTAAGTCATGTTATGTATGCTTTGAGATAAGTCACAATTATAAATATGAAAAATTTTCTTACTGTTTTAACTTTTTATTAAAGTAAAATATAGATGTTATCTAATCCATAAAATTAAACATTTTTAAATCAATTAGAAAACAACTTAGCAAAAATAATTATATTAGTAACAGATTATAATTTCATGTTATTATTTTATGTAGAAACATAGAATATAAATTTACATACATACTTTAAAATATCAATTGTTAATATTAGTAAAATTTTATTACTAAAACTGCATTCAGTACTCTATAATTAGCCCTTACTTTGGGCCAAACACTTAAATAATTATTTCACATAAAATCTATCTTCTTGTTATATCAATTGTATTAGGTAAGTTCTACTAAATATTGCATAATAGAAATAAAGGAAGTAAAAATCTAAGTACTGAAATAGTCTATAGAAATTAATTCTAGCACGTATGTCAGAATAATTATCAATATCTAGGCAACTTAAAGAAAAGTTTATAATATTTTGGTAAGTCAAACCTTTTTAATCAGAAAGAACCAAATATGACAGTCTACAAATTTAAACGTCTATAACACATAAAAAAAGCAATGATTGGATGCAAGCCCTACAAGAAGAAAATATTTTCTTTGGTAATTGTTTCTATACTGCATACGCATATCATAGTTATTAGCTTATGAACACTAATTTTAGACTGTCATTTTATAAATAGTTTGGTTGCCTTAACTTCTTTTTCTTTGCAGAAGTATTTCTCAGTAGAGGATACTGGAGGTACTCTATAAGGAGAAGGACATTTTGACTTGGAGTTCCAATGTACTGCTGACTATGCAGTCATAGCAGCATGCTGAGTTTTCTCTCACATTAGGCTTTTGTTGTATAGTTCATTTCACCAATGCCTGCTTCTTGCAGTGTGCAATGGTCACCAACACGTAACAACATGTAATCAACATGTAAACAGCTGATATTTTCCTCAAGGAGTTTGCAACCAATGTATATGATGAGACAGTTCTCAATAAGCAATATTTTGCCTTATACTACAGGGATACTTTCTGGAAGGTTCTACCATCATGTTACCAGACCATCTATATCATTTAGTTGATGCATGAGTACTCTAGATCTTAGTACTGGTTGTTAGGGCTAAGGAAAGATATGTTAGAGGTAGGATGAATACGCTTTACATCTGTTATTTCTGTATTCTTTAGAATCAGCTTTACTAGCCAATATCTCATAATGCTTATAGTCTATTTTCATTATAGTTAATAATTGTTTTATGAAGTTTTACAATTCTAACTGCAATGGTATTTGTAAAGAATTGGTAGGAAATTACAAAAGCAAATATGCTATACTAACTACAGTGCCTTGTTTTAAAACATTTTGTAGATTGTTTTGCATCTTGAATGCAAAATCTATAGCATGTCAGAGTCACTTTCTTTGTTTTATTCCAGTTCAGTATAGACTGCTGCATATTGAGTAAGACTTGTGATCCCAGGAGATAAACTACCTATCATAGGCTATTAGTTTGTTTGTGCTTTTGGGCCTGAGCACAGAGCTGAGCCCTTTCAAAAGGGGAAAAAAAATCAATGCTGGTAAAAACAGATTACACGATTGCCTCAGAACTAAAGAAGCTATCATTGTGCTTAAGTGTGATGAAGTGTCAACTGAAACGTGGGCCTGAATGTTTGCTTCACTTGATTACTATGACAGTAATGATGAGTAAAAGACTGACCTGTGGACTAGGTTCTACTGAATTCACTTGGATATTCACAAAAAGAAAAAGACAAGTTCAAAGATTATTGAATCCTGGCTCAAGTGATAGTCAATGAATCAAGGAGCTTCCATGCCAGTGCTTAAAGAAGCTTTTATATCTTGTAATCACAGAGCTCATGTTGCTAAAAAATCAAGCATAGCATTTAAGTATGGGAGTTGTTGAATTAAAATGAAATTTTTTACTTACAGGCTTGTTTAGTTTCTTAATTTAAGACAGCAAAAGTAAAAATGGGATCCTGAAATATTGAATGGAGAAAAGAAATGAATCTGATAATCTTGAGGCCTAGTCTGGAAATTCCAAGGATTTTTGTCCCCACAAAAGCAGTATGCAGCAGCTAACAAAGCAGGCTTACAAGCACATATGATTTGAATGTATGACAGATAAACTTGATTTTCAACTTGATGAGATCTAGCATTACCATGTAAACAAATCTCTGGGCCTTTCTGTGAGAAATTATCTAGATTAGGTTTGCTGAAGTGGAAAAGCAACCCTAAATGTGGGCAGTACAATTCCATCCTTTAACAAGCTGAGTCCTGGGCTGAATGGGAAGGAGAAATGGAGCTGAGCACAAAAATTCAAGACCCTCTGATTCCTTACTGTAAACACAATGTGACAAACTACTTCTTTTTTTTTTCAGATCAAAAAGGCTTTAATGGCACCAGATAAAAAAAGTATATCCCAATCTAGGGTATCATATAAAAATCATTATCTGAGTAGCAAAGTTTTTAGATTTTATTCTTAACAACTCGCAATTTGTGAGTCACAGACAATCATTTTATAACCTCTTCTTATCTCTCACATTATTGCTTATATCCCTTGAAAACTACAACTGCTTTTAAGAAACTTGGCAATACCTCAAACCATTTTAGAACAAGGACAATGTATTGTTGTCATATGTGATGCTGTAAACAATCTTAATTGGATTGAGAATGTAGCCTCAAATCAAAATTCTTTCATTTTGTCTAAAACAGCACAGCATAAACATCCCGAACAATACATTAACCTATATATAAAATATGGAATATCTTCAATATTTTCTTTTATGTGGCAACACAATAGTATATGCAAGTGAAAGTACTGTTGATGGGCCAATAGGACACTTATCTGGGCAATGTCCTAGTTAGTCAAGTTTCAGCATTCAAAGACCAGGTAAAGATTCATTCTAGTAAGAAAAACAGTATTAAAACAATTCCTATAAAGATGGAGTATACACACCTCATTCTGTACCCTGGCCATTCCATGAACAGCCTGACTTCTCTCAATCACACCTCTTAGCATTTGGAGTGGTACTATAAAGGTACATGAAATGCCTGCCTGATACCAATTTTTCACCATGAAAATTCATAATGGCTTAAAAATAATATGCTGGATTTCAAAAGTTATGTACTTTCATTTGAAAAAATTACCATAAATACTCCCAAAACTACAGGGTTTATAACACCCTGCATCTATGAGTAAACATTTACTTAGGCATTGTCAAATTCTGTTTAGTAACTTCCCATGAGCCCTCTCATCTCTGGAAGGTCAACAATAACCTGGTTTCTTTTGTATCTGCTGTTGCCCACTTTTAAAAATGAGAAGAATGCCATGTTTGAAATCAGCTGCTTCTTCTTAAGTCTCAGAGTTTATATTCTGTTTCTATGTTACCTTATTGTATACATATGGAAGGGATCCCTCAGCTATGAAAGAAGAAAAAGAAACAAAACAAAGCAACCCTCCAATTTCAGGGCTTACGAATGGTATCCTTCTTTGTTTAGAAAGTTAACGTTAAACGTTAAAGATCAAGCACAGGCACTTTCCAAAAACCTAAACTGATGCCAAATCACAAAATTACTCTATAGTTTTTGAAGACAGCTCTGACCTTGGGGGGGGGGGGTTCATCTTGGGTGGCCTAGGCATGAGCACTGGTCTTTGGCTGCTCTTGCACATCGTCCTCCTTCTCTGCAAGCCCACCAGGAGACCCCAAAAAGAAAAACACTTTCACAATTCTGGGTTGAGGAGTCCTGTGAAATCACAAGCATTTGAACAGAAAAGTTGCTTTCAAAAGTGTTTTCTCCAAGAGCATACTGAACAAGAGTCTCTTCTTGCTCCTGGTTTAAGTAGTCTGGTACTAAGAAATCACTTCATGCTTTAGGCGATGGATACATCTTTACTGAGCAAGCCCTGGTGAACATTTTTCCACAGCGGTCACACTGAAATGGTTTAATTCCTGAGGATGGATAAGCATGTGCTGTTTTAGGTTCTGAATACGATTGAATCAAACCCCACAGGTTGGACATTGGAAAGGTCTGTCTGGACCATTTGGACTTGGTCGTTCTGTACTGCTGGTAGAAGGAGCAATGTAGAGTTGGAAGGGATATTGAACATTTTCTGTCGTTATCGTCTGTATGAGCACTGGTGCTAGAAGTGGTTTGAAGTGTAGGCAACCCCTCTGTAACTCTTTCATCTACTGAGCCTGTAGAGGAAGACTGTGGACTAATCAGAATATCCTCTTGAACTGGCTCACTTCCCAGCACTGTCTGCTGATCACTCAGTCAGCTCTGAGATGCACTGACAGGCTGAGACCTTCTTCATGGACTTCATCACTTAATCCTTCTACTTTGACCTGCACATCTTCTTCTGTACCTATAGGCAAGGTAGTTTTTGTGTTCTCACAAGTCACATAGTCATTCTTCTACTGCCTCAGACAGGCCAGGCAACTTTAAAATCTCGGTATTTTCTGTCTGCTTTGCTTTCTCAGGCTGAATCCTTCAATCAATTCCAAAAGGGAAAGTCCATGGAAAAGCTAAAAAAGAGTCAACTGGCTGATTTCTATTTTCTACATAGGAAGTTGAGGAATACTTGGGTTGAACTTGTTTGTGTGCTACATTTTTCAGGACTCTCAGGAGACATCACAATGTAGCTTTTGCGTTTTCTCCGGGATTCTCGGCAGACAGGCATGGATGGTCCTTTCCACAACACTGCAATCTGAAGACACTGGAGAAATACTTCCATCTCGAGAAGTAAATTTTCTGTTAGAACTATTTTCTTGCCCAGCATCTAGACCCTTTTCGGTTGGCTATGTGGTGTATTCCACAAAATACTTGATTTCATGAACTCTGATCAGGTACTAGCAACACTTAACATTTGCATATAGCTGGCTGCAGATAGAACATCAATAATATTTTCTGTATTAATTGGCAGAGTGGCTTCGTAAGTGTATTCTAAAAGAGGTACAGTCACTGAAACATGATGCAGATCCAACACATTTTTGTTCTCATCCCCTGCTTGGCCCACAAGTTTTCTGCGAAAGAAATCACTACAAGCTGCTAGTACCTCCTTTTGAGCCCAGAAGATTTTATTTTGGACACGAATAGTGATATCATAAAAATGTTCATCATTTCATAACATATTTAGTTTTCCCAGCATTTCCTGGCTGTGGGAAGAGGAACTGTGAGTAAATGTTTTCACACCCATCTCCTTTTTTTCTCCTCTATTGATGCTCTTCAAAGATGCAATAAATCATAAATGTCTTGTGGGCAACAGTGAGGGCACGGGGGGGGTGGGCAGATGGAGTGTGAAGCTGGCTCCTCTCCTCCCCTGGGAGGCTCAGGTGACCCAATCTCAGCCGCCTGCCAATGCCAGTTTGCAGCCTGGACCTAGGCACTCATGGCAGCACCGCTTGCCAGTGTGCCTGCTAGGTGTGAGAGTATGAGGCATGGGGAGGAGAGCATCTGGCGCCCCTATTTCTTATTCCTACTTCCATACCTTCTGTGTTATGATGGACTGTATCACCAGGAGTTGTAAGCTAAAATAAACCCTTGCTTTAATTTGCTCTTGTCAGGTATTTTGTCACAATAATGAAACAAGTAACAAATATAGAGGCTGTGACTTTTTATTTTTATTTATATAGTGTTCTTTTTATATGTATTTAGTGTGTATGTGTGTGTATGCAGTTTTGATTGACAATATGTATATGGAAGTTAAAGGACTACTTGTGGGAATCTTCTACTTTTTCTACTGTATGTATCCAGTGGATTGAACTCAGGTCCTTCTGCTTAGGGTCAAATGCCTTTACTTCATGAGACAGTTTGCTCTCTCCAGTGTCCTCTAAAAATCATTTATGCTTTAGTACACACAATGTACTTTGATAATCTGATTATCTGCTCATTTCTCTCTCTCTCTCACTAAACCCCTCTTCATCTCATCAATTTCCTTCCTACTTTTACGTCTTTTAAATTTTATTTATGGCCTATGTCATTCAATTATGGTTACCTAAATGATTAGAGGTAGTGATTATTTATCTGAACAGGGGTAGCTTACTAGTGGCTGCAGGACTGAGGAACATGCCTGTTTTACCTGTAATAAGATAAACAGCTTATAGCTTCTATAAAGGAAGGGTAGAGTCTTATGATCCCCCTTCTCTATCAATGCTCGAATGCTAGTGGGCTTAGTCTTGAGCATGTAGCCACTGATGATTTGGATTCTTTGATGCAAAAGTGATGTTGTGTTGAGAAAATCGGATTTTATAGGTCTCTTTCTATCCTCCAGCTTCTACATTCTTTCTACCTTCTCTTATGTGCTGCTCTTTGAGCTTGGATAGGGTTATTTAGATGTTCCATTTAACACTAAGCATTCAACAGTCCCTTCTTTTCATATGACTAGTTACGAATCCTTCAGTGCTGCTCACTGCATGTTGGAGAACCTTTTTATTAAGGTTGAGGTTCACAGTGTCCCGGATAGCTCTCCTTCTCAGCAGGGATTCCTCTTCTCTGCCTAAACCTTAATTGGAGAGTGTCTCTAAGCACAGGTGACTGACCTTATTTAGAGGATAACGCTGCACAGAATTCACTGCAAGTGACTCAACACATAAGCTTCCCTCTGTAGTGATGAGCTGTGGGCTGGATTCCCGCCGCCCTGCTCCCTCATGCTTAGCTTTACACGTGAAATAACATCACACAAATTGTATTCTTTTAAACACTGCCTGGCTCATTAGTTTCAGCCTCTTATTCACATCTTGACTAACCCATATCTAATAATCTGTGTAACATCACGAGTGGTGTCTTACCGGAGAAGGATTCTAGTGTACGTCCATCTTGGGCAGGAGCTTCATTGCATCTGGCCTGGTGGCTGGCTTCATTGCATCTCGCTCACTGAGGAGAGTTATGGCAGTCTGTCTTACTTAGGAGAGGCGTGGCATCTGACTGAGCCATCTACCTCACTTCCTTCTTCCTGTTCTGTTTACTCTACCCACCTAAGGGCTGGCCAAGGCAGTTTCTTTATTATAGCAGAAGACCTTCCCACATCATTTCCCCTTTTTCTGTATAAACAAAAAAGAAGGCTTTAACTTTAACAGCAGAATTACATATAACAAAACAGCTATCAAGTAAGAATTATAGTTACAATATTTATATCTACTTTATCTTTTATCATAACTAAGGAAAACTATAACTATCCATCTATTCTTCAACTCCACCAAAGACTCCAGAAGGGTATAATATTACCTAGGTGAACAAGAAGTAAGCTACTTCCAAAACTCTAGAAATCACAGAGACATCTCACTGCCTGGACAGTCACCCAAAGTTCCTCTGTACCATTGGGGCATCCATCTTCGGCCTTCAGGCCCATAGTTTCCAGCAGACATTTCCATGATGCAGGAAATTTCAAAGGCAGTTCAGTCAGTATCTGCTGTGTCCTGTAGAATGTCTCGCAGACTCTTTCATGAATCAGGAACCCAGAAAGATCATCTCACCTTTAGGCAAGTTCAGTAGTCCTCTCTCTAAGGGTTCTCTGCATCCAGTTTATGCAACAGTCCAGGCAAGAGCAGTTTCTTGCCCAAATGGCTATCAAACTCCATAAGGATCCTCTTCGATGCCCATCTTCTCCTTGAAGTAGATTGGTGCTACCAGGAGTAGACATGTCTCATTGTTATGAAAAGTCCTAAGTTATTGAAAACATCTTAAATGAATGTTCTGTAGTCTTTGAAAGATATGAAGAATGTCTATCTAACTGAAATATATCTCTATATATCTAGAAAATCTAACTAACATGACTATAAGCTTTACTATTATTGATGATTATCCATTAACAACCCATATTTCTTAATTATACATTACATTTTAAAAATGAACTATACAATCACAATACCTTAATCAGTATCAGAAATACATATACATATAACAAAATTGACCTTAAAATCCATACCAATGCAAATTATTCATATCTATATCATATCCCCCTTTAAATGTAAAAGGACATTTATAAACAATATTTGGGAACATGGGCGCAGTTATTTCTCTCCAAACTGCTTCCTGCTGAATGGGGACGCTGTTAATCAGATCTTTCATGGTGCAACCTGTGTGCCAGGTTCATCTCAGTCATCAGCTGGGTGAAGTAATTTTCTGAAGGTGTTCACAGCAACCTTTCAGGAGGGCGTGGTCTATCATACCATACTGGGATAGAAGCAATCCACAGGGTCTCATTTTCTGTAAAAACAAAAGAAGAATCTCTTTTCCAAAGTATCATATCCTTAGATCCAACTTCTGAAGTCAAGGTATTTTCAAGATATCTTTCTTGGATTAGTTCAGCAGCATTTACAAACAAATATCTTTTAGCAGCTGTTGTTCCTTCCTCAGCATTCAAACAATTCAAAGAGAGCATAATAGCATACTGTATCAAGGTTCTCTGTGTATTTTCCATCTTTGTGCAGCTTTGTTTTAACCTCTTTTTCTTTTATTTTTACTTTTACTTTTTGAAACAGGTTCTCTGTCTATCTTTGTCCTGGAATAACTCTGCAGACCAGGCTGTCCTTGAACTCATAGAGATCAGTCTGCCTCAGCCTCCCCAGTGCAGCAATTAAAGGTATGTGCTACAACACCTTGAACTCACAGAGATCTCTGTCTCTGCCTCCCAGGCACTGGGATTAAAGGTGTGTGCTACCACACCTTGAAGTCACAGAGGTCAATCTACCTCTGCCTCCCAAGTGTTGGGATTAAAGGTGTATACCATACCCGACTACTTCCTTTTTTCTTCCTTTTTTACCCTAAGAACTTTAAACTTTAGCATGCATATATTTTTAACACATAGTAAACTATTTAGACGTTTTCTTCAACTTTGAATCTTTCTTTTACTGTATATCTCTCTTTCTGACTACATGAGTCTTTACTTTACCAAACAATATCAGTAGGACTAAAGCCGTGACTTTGGCGGCTAGCTCCAGTCCATTCCCTAGCTTTCTAGCCTTATGGCAGAGGTACCACAACTCTTTGGCGGTTCAAGGTCCCTGCCAGCAAGCAAGCTGCAACAGTGTTAAACAACACTCAAAAGCTCCATAGTCAGGACCGCCTGCTTGAAAGAGTCAGAGTTTGCCCTGGCAGAACGGCCCAGAAAGCTGGCATTTTAAAATGACACAGCTTTTTTCCTGCTACGGCTGAAAACCGAAAAGCATGCAGTTAATTTTCATCAACAGCATTTAAGTGTTTCATAGCAGAACCTCTTAAAAGAGCTGCAATGTTTTGCAGCTGAAGCTGAGTCAGGAAGCCTCTCTTAGATGAGAGTGCTTGCTTGCCAGACCCAAAAAATAGAGCTTTACTCTAGTCTTTCCCAAGCTTTCTCAAGCTTTCTGCAGATTAGGTTATCCGCGTGGGCACCATTTTGCAGTGATGAGCTGTGGGCCGGATTCCCACCGCCCTACTCCCTCATGCTTAGCTTTACACGTGAAATAACATCACACAAATTGTATTCTTTTAAACACTGCCTGGCTCATTAGTTTCAGCCTCTTATTCACATCTTGACTAACCCATATCTAATAATCTGTGTAACATCACGAGTGGTGTCTTACCGGAGAAGGATTCTAGTGTACATCCATCTTGGGCAGGAGCTTCATTGCATCTGGCCTTGTGGCTGGCTTCATTGCATCTCGCTCACTGAGGAGAGTCATGGCAGTCTGTCTCACTTAGGAGAGGCATGGCATCTGACTGAGCCATCTACCTCACTTCCTTCTTCCTGTTCTGTCTACTCCACCCACCTAAGGGCTGGCCAAGGCAGTTTCTTTATTAATGCAGAAGACCCTCCCTCATCATCCCTCTTTCTTCCCACACACTCTGATAATTGAATTGGTGTGTCATTAATGTTTGTTCTCAATTAGTTCTGCATATACAAATTAGTATATTCCTTCTCTTATTCATTTGTCTTCCCCTCCCTGTGACTCCTAGCTATATAAACTATTCCCATTGTTCAATAAACTGAGCTATCTCTCTGAAACTACTAACTACTAGAAGTTATTTTCATCATGCTCACAGCCATCAGAATTCTGGCTCACTACTTCTGCTCCCTCAGCCCTCATGGACAGTGACCTATAACACAGGAGGGAAAAAGGAGACCCCCAACTTCAGAAAGAACTTCTTTTACAAAGGTTGATAATAGCCTCGTCTATGAGTATAAACATATATATTTAGAAGGCAGTTTGACAGCATGCCCCTTTAGCACAACTGTAGTGTTCTAGAATATATTCAGAATTACAGTTTATAACATTACATGATTAGCTTACTGAATACTCTCAGTGGGCAGTAAAAGGTTACCTATAAATAATAGAAAGTGTTAGTGGTATGCAATACTGCAGTAAATTTTATTAGGAAAAAAGATTTGAGAGAAATATTTGATTGGTACTTTTGCAGAAGTAATGTGGGCATATGTGCGCCGAAGATGGACTAATAGATTAGGGATAGCTAGATAGATTGGTGTTGTACAACTTTGCTAGATGTCGCCTTATTTCTTCACTGACACAGTAATACTAAAACGTATAAGGATTTCCCTAGATGTAGAAATAAGATCAAGATACTTAACTCAATATAAAATTTCAATAAAAGAGTCTGATGATTACAACACAACCATGAAAAAGGAGATGGTGATGATAATATGTAATGCTAGATGTGAAGATATGATTTTAAAGTAATCTTAGGAATTAATAGTTCAAAAGAAGTTCAGTAAAAACTATATGCAAAAATGAATGGAAATATATAAATTATGTTCAGTAACATCATAGTAGTTCACTATCCATTTTAGGATAGGATTGGGTATACTGTGCCTTCATTTTGTTGAATTGTAAGCAGTCTTTAATTTCTTTATTTCTTCTTGTCCAGGGTTGTTTCATAGAACACTGTTTATTTCCATATTTTTGTTGGCTTTTAAAATTAGTTTTGCTTCTGAATTCTAATTTTAAACCATGGTGATCTGATAAGATACAGGGGGTTACTCGGTTACTCTGATGTTTTTTATTTGTTGAGGTTTGCTTTGTTACCAAGTATGTGGTCAGTTTTAGAGAGAGGTTCCATGAGTTGCTGAGAAGGTATATTCTTTTGTTGTTTGGTGGAATATTTTATATATATATATATATATATATATATATTATATATATTGTTATGTCCTTTTGAGTCATGACATCTATTAGTTCTCTTATTTATCTGTTAAATTTCTGCCTGGTTGACCTGTCCATTAGGAAGTGTGGAGTGTTGAAGTTCCTACTATTTTCCTACTAAATTGATGTGCAATTTAGCTTTAGTAATTTTTTTCTCATGTGTGGGTGGTCTTGTATTTGGGGCACAGATATTCAGGACTGAGACTATCATTCTTGATAGATTGTTCTTGTTATGAGTATAAAGTGTCCTTCTCTATCACTTTTGACTGAGTTTCATTTGAAGTCTATTTTGTTAGGTAATTCGAATAGTTACACCCACTTGTTTCTTAGGTCTATTTTATTGAAAAATCTTTTCCTAACCCTTTATTTTGGAGGTAATGTCTGTCTTTGAGGTTGAGGTTTGCTTCTTATATACAGCAAAAGATGGATACTGCTTTTCTATCCATTCTCCTTGCCTGTGTCTTTTTATAGGTAAATTGAGTCCATTGATATTAAGAGATATTAATGACCAGTGACTGTTAATTCCTGTTATTTTTCAGTGGTATTATGTTTGTGTTTCCCTTCCTTGGGTATTCTTGGTGTGAGGTTTTCTGCTGCCTGTGGTTTTGTGGGTGTGGTTAGCTTCCTCGGGTTGGGGTTTTCCTTCTTGTATTTTCTGTAGGGCTGGATTTGTGGATAGATATTTTTTAAATCTGGTTTTGTCATGGAATATCTTGTTTTCTCCATCGATAATGATTGAAAGCTTTGCTGGGTTTAGTAGCCTGAGCTTGCATCCATGTCTGCAGCACATTGGTCAAGGACCTTCTGGCTTACATGGTTTCCATTGAGAAGTCAGGTATAATTCTGATAGGTCTACCTTATATGTTACTTGACCTTTTTCCTTTGCAGCTCTTAATATTTTATCTTTATATTGTATGTTTTGTTTTTTGATTATTATATGGCAAGGGGACTATTTGGTGTTCTGTAAACTTCTTGTACCTTAAAAGAGATATCCTTCTTTAGGTTGGGAAAGTCTTCTTCTATGATTTTGTTGAATATACTTTCTGTGCCTCTCAGCTGGGGTTCCTCTTCTTTTTTTTAGCACATTAATGGTAATTTTTCCATTTTTTTTCTTTTTTTTCTTCTTTTTCCTCCCCTCCTCCTCCCCCTTCCCTCCCCTCCCCTCCACTTATAGCCCCCTCCCTCTCCAGGCCAAGGAGCCATCAGGGTTCCCTACTCTATGTTAAGACCAAGGTCCTCCCAACTCCCCCCAGGTCCAGGAAGGTGATCAACCAAGCTGAGAAGGCTCCCACAGAGCCCATCCATGCAGAAGAATCAAAGGCAGCCTACTGACTGGGAAAAGATCTTCACCAACCCTGCAACTGACAAAGGTCTGATCTCTAAAATATATAAGGAACTCAAGAGACTAGACTGTAAAATGCTAATTAACCCAATTAAAAAATGGGGCGCTGAACTGAACAGAGAATTCTCAACAGAAGTTCAAATGGCCAAAAGACACTTAAAGTCATGCTCAACCTCCTTAGCTATCAGGGAAATGAAAATCAAAACAAATTTGAGATACCATCTTACACCTGTCAGATTGGCTAAAATCCAAAACACCAATGATAACCTTTGCTGGAGAGGGTGTGGAGTAAGGGGTACACTCATCCATTGCTGGTGGGAATGCACACTTGTGCAACCACTTTGGAAAGCAGTGTGGAGGTTTCTCAGGAAATTCGGGATCAACCTACCCCAGGACCCAGTAATTCCACTCTTGTGAATTTACCCAAGTGATGCCCAATCATACTAAAAGCATTTGTTCAACTATGTTCATAGCAGCATTATTTGTAATAGCCAGATCCTGGAAACAACCTAGATGCCCTTCAGTGGAAGAATGGATGAAGAAACTGTGGAATATATACATGTTAGAATACTACTCAGCGGTAAAAAACAATGACATCTTGAATTTTGCATGCAAATGGATGGAAATAGAAAACGATATTCTGAGTGAGGTAACCCAGACCCAAAAAGATGAACATGGGATGTACTCACTCATAATCGGTTTCTAGCCATAATTAAAGGACATCGAGCCTATAATTCGGGATCCTTGAGAAGATAATAAGAAGAACCTCCACCTGGCCATAGATGAAGAAAATGACTGAGCACCACATTGGAGCACCGGACTGAGCTCCCAAGGTCCTGATGAGGAGCAGAAGGAGGGAGAACATGAGAAAGAAAGTCAGGACCGTGAGGGGTGTGTTCACCCATGGAGACAGTGGGACAGAACTGATGGGAGATCACCAACTCCAGTTGGAATGGGACTGACGGAACATGCAACCAAACCGGACTCTCTGAATGTGGCCGACGGTGGAGGCTGACTGAGAAGCCAAGGTTCCTCTTCTTCTATCCTTATTATTCTTAGGTTTGGTCTTTTCATGCTGTGCCAGATTTCCTGAATGTTTTGTCATAAAAACTTGCTGGATTTAATGTTTTCTTTGACCAATGAATTTATTTTTTCTATAGTATCTTCAACACCCGAGATTCTCTCTTCCAGCTCTTGTATTCTGTTAGTTATGTTTGCCTCTGTAGTTCCCATTCATTTACCCAGATTTTCCATATACAGTATTTCTTCAGTTTGTGTTTTCTTCATTGCCTCTATTTCAGTTTTCAAATCTTGAACTGTTTGCTTCAACTGTTTGATTTTTTTATTAGTTTTCTTGTGTTTCTTTGAGAGATTTATTAATTTCTTCCAATTTTTTGTTTGTCTTTTTCTCCATTTCTTTAAGAAAGATTTAATTCCCTCTTTAAAGGTTTCCCTAGTCTTCATAAAGTTACATTTAAAATCGTTTTCTTCTGCTTCTTCAGAGTTAGGGTGATCAAGTCTTCCTTTGTATGACCTCTGGATTCTGGTATTGCCATATTTCCTTTTACATTGTTGGATGAATTCTTTCATTGGTACCTACCCATCTCTTGCTTCAATTGATGCCAGCAGTATCTTTGCATCTTGGTCCAATCCTTGCAGTGACTGTGTCTTGGTCTGAACTCAATTGTCACTGTCTGTGTCTTTGGGAGCCACTGAGGTCTCTCTTGGCCCTCTTTCTTTGCCTGCTCTCTTAGTCTGCTCTCTTGGTTTGCTCTCTTGGTCTACTCGATGCAGTCACATCTTGTGCTTCAGATTTCCTCTCTTTGTCCTCTCTGTGTAGTTGCAGCTTGTGTTTCAACATTTCCCGGAGGTTGCATGTGGGGGTATTGGAGGGTTTGGGGGCAGAGTGGGACTTGGAGCTTTCAGGGTCCAATGAATGGGATGAATGAATTGGAGCAGCCTACCTGCAGGTAACTCACCCGCTGGCTGACTATAGAAGTCCAGGCAGGTGGGGTTGGGGCACAGAGTTTTGCCCAGTATGGACGGCCTATATAGTGGGGTGTCCTGCTGGGTGGCTGGTCACTCACCTTTTGGTCCTCTCTGTGTAGTTAGCAGACTGTGTTTCAAAGTTTCACTGAGGTTGCCCAGTGATATGCACATTTGGAGGTGGGGTGGGACTTGTAGCTTGCAGGGTCCAATAGATGGGATGGGGTTATTGGAGTAGCCTAACTGCAGGAAACTCTCCTGATGGCTGGCTAGTGAATCCAAGGCAGGTTGGGGAGCGGCCCGGGGTTGTGCCTTGGTATGGAGGGCCCAGAGAGTTGGGTGACCTGCTGGGTGGCTGGTCATTCACCTCTTGGTCCTCTCTGTGTAATAGCAGGCTCTGTTTCAGAGTTCCCTGAGGTTGCAGGGGCTTAGGAGAGTTTAGGGAGGAGTGTGGGACTTGTAGCTTGGCTTGCAGGGTCCGATGGTTGGGATGGGGTATTGGAGCCGCCTACTGGCAGGAAGCTCTCCTGCTGACACAAGATCCCATCTTCAAATAATAAGTGAAAAGAAGCCTAGAGAGTTAGTTCAGTGATACAGCACTAGTCCCACATTCACAAGATCCTAGTTCAATGCCTAGAAGTATAAGAAAAAAATAAATAAGAGTATTACCATTAATGTAATTTTTAATTCTTTTCTGTGATAATCTTTGACAATAGTTGTGTTCATAACAGAGTTATAGAAATATGATGCGTTATAGCATTTATGGCTAATTATAGAGCAGTAGAAATTGGACACTTGTAATAAAAGATTTGGTCTTAATGTATTTACACTTTAATTGATTAGCTATATATGACCAGTAGCTAAGGAAGGGAAGTATAACCTGATAATTTAGCCTAGAATATGCTTGAGTGTCTCAAGGGAAGCTATTCTTGAATGACTTAACTAGTCTGGGGAAAGAAGCCAAATACAGCTGATATTACCTGCTAGCATTTCTGACTATACCGAAACCTCATGTATCTATAAAAAAATAGACTACAATTAGAAATAAATTAACAACTTTAGTGCTGATGTCACAATTTCCTGTTACATAGGTCAACCAAAAGAGCACCCACTGCCTATACATTCCTGCTAGCAAATTACTGACAACTTTCAGCCACCTATAAATTATAATAGAAGACACTTGAAAGGAGCAGAGAACAGATATCAATCTGCATGCTTAACAAAAATTTATTGAGCAAATTCTTACAGAATGTACTGTCTGTGCAGGGTTTTCTGTATTTTTCTCAGTAACTGGCCCAAATACACTTTTATACATGAAGTAAATCTTCCTTTGAATGCACAACAGAAGTGAAATGATGTATAAGTTTGAACAAAGGGCCTGTCACCCACTATTTTGTGAACAAGCACCTTGAGGTTATTTTTTTATTTCCTTTTATTTTGACCCTCATATACATTTTACCCAGATGTTTTAATACAGTATTATAAGACAAGAATAATAACAAATCAATTTTATACAGTTAAATTTAACTTTATATTTATTTTTTTCTTATTTTTTTATTAAAAATTTCCATTTCCTCCCCTCCTCCGTCCCCTTCCCTCCCCTCCCTTCCACCCATACCCCTACTCCACCCCTCTCCAAGACAAAGAGCCATCAGGGTTCCATTCACTATGTTAAGTTCAAGGTCCTCCCAGCTCCCTCTAAGTCCAGGAAGGTGAGCAACCAAACTGACAAGGCTTACAGTGAGCCCGTCCAAGCTGTAGAGTTCATGCTCATTGCCGTTGTCCTTGGTTTCTCAGTCCTCCTCCACCGTCAGCCACATTCAGAGAGTCCGGTTTGGTCCCCTGTTCCATCAGTTCCATTCCAACTGGACTTGGTGGTCTCCCGTTAGATCTGTAGATTCACGTGTGATTGTAATAAAATATAATATATACAGACATTTTTTATAAATATTGTTCAAGCTTAAATATTTGGTACCATCAGAAAAAATTTCAAAATTTTCTTAAGAGTAATGTTTTGTAAAATATAGTACATTATATCTAATGCCATCTTTTTTTCCATGGTTTATTTTTTTATATTTAAAAATTTCCATCTCTTCCCCTCCTCCTCCCCCTTCCCTCCCCTCCTTCTCCCCCTTCCCTCCCCTCCCCTCCACCCATACCTCCCCTCCCTCACTCTCAAGGCCAAGGAGCCATCAGGGTTCCCTACTCTATGCTAAGACCAAGGTCCTCCCAACTCCCCCCAGGTCCAGGAAGGTGATCGACCAAGCTGAGAAGGCTCCCACAGAGCCCATCCATGCAGAAGAATCAGAGCCTAGCGCCATTGTCCTTTGCTTCTCAGTCAGCCCCCACTGTTGGCCACATTCAGAGAGACGGGTTTGGTCGCATGATCCATCAGTCCCATTCCAACTGGAGTTGGTGATCTCCCATTAGTTCTGTCCCACCGTCTCCATGAGTGAACGCACCCCTCACGTTCCTGACTTTCTTTTTCATATTCTCTCTCCTTCTGCTCCTCATCAGGACCTTGGGAGCTCAGTCCAGTGCTCCAATGTGGGGCTCAGTCATTTTCTTCATCTATCGCCAGGTGGAGGTTCCCTCACGGTCCTGACTTTCTTTCTCATGTTCTCTCTCC
Organism: Arvicola amphibius; assembly: GCF_903992535.2. Classification (NCBI taxonomy): domain Eukaryota; kingdom Metazoa; phylum Chordata; class Mammalia; order Rodentia; family Cricetidae; genus Arvicola; species Arvicola amphibius. Next base: position 37,579,805 of record NC_052065.1, on the reverse strand, counting down.
TTCTGCTCCTCATCAGGACCTTGGGAGCTCAGTCCGGTGCTCCAATGTGGGGGTCGGTCATTTTCTTCATCTATCGCCAGGTGGAGGTTCTATGGTGATATGCAAGAAATTCATCAGTATGGCTATAGGAACTGGCCTTTTCAGGCTCCCTCTCCTCAGCTGCCCAAGGAACTAACTGGGGGGCGTCTCCCTGGAAACCTGGGAACCCCTCTAGGGTCAAGTCTCTTGACAACCCTCAGGTGGCTCCCTAAATTAAGATATATGCTTCCCTGCTCCCATATCCACCCTTCCTGTATCCCAAGCATCCCATTCCTCCGAGCTCCCCCCATTCTCCCCTTCACGATTTTCTCTCCCCATCTTCCCTTGGCCGCATCTTGCCCAACCCTCAAGTTCCCAATTTTTGCCTGGCGATCGTGTCTACTTCCAATATCCAGGAGGATTGCTATATCTTCTTTTGGGAGTTCACCTTCTTATTATCTTCTCAAGGATCCCAAATTATAGGCTCGATTTCCTTTAATTATGGCTAGAAACCGATTATGAGTGAGTACATCCCATGTTCATCTTTTTGGGTCTGGGTTACCTCACTCAGAATAGTGTTTTCTATTTCCATCCATTTGCATGCAAAATTCAAGATGTCATTGTTTTTTTACCGCTGAGTAGTATTCTAACATGTATATATTCCACAGTTTCTTCATCCATTCTTCCACTGAAGGGCATCTAGGTTGTTTCCAGGATCTGGCTATTACAAATAATGCTGCTATGAACATAGATGAGCTAATGCTTTTGTAGTATGATTGGGCATCTCTTGGGTAGATTCCCAATAGTGGAATTGCTGGGTCCTGGGGTAGGTTGATCCCGAATTTCCTGAGAAACCGCCACACTGCTTTCCAAAGTGGTTGCACAAGTGTGCATTCCCACCAGCAATGGATGAGTGTACCCCTTACCCCACAACCTCTCCAGCAAAGGTTATTATTGGTGTTTTGGATTTTAGCCAATCTGACAGGTGTAAGATGATATCTCAAAGTTGTTTGATTTGCATTTCCCTGATAGCTAGGGAGGTTGAGCATGACCTTAAGTGTCTTTTGGCCATTTGAACTTCTTCTGTTGAGAATTCTCTGTTCAGTTCAGCGCCCCATTTTTTAATTGGGTTAATTAGCATTTTACAGTCTAGTCTCTTGAGTTCCTTATATATTTTAGAGATCAGACCTTTGTCAGTTGCAGGGTTGGTGAAGATCTTTTCCCAGTCAGTAGGCTGCCTTTGTGTCTTAGTGACAATGTCCTTTGCTTTACAGAAGCTGCTCAGCTTCAGGAGGTCCCATTTATTCAATGTTGCCCTTAATGTCTGTGCAGCTGGGGTTATGCATAGGAAACGGTTCCCTGTGCCCATTTGTTGTAGAGTACTTCCCACTTTCTCCTCTATCAAGCTCAATGTGTTCAGATTAATATTGAGGTCTTTAATCCATTTGGACTTGAGTTTTGTGCATGGTGATAGATATGGATCTACTTTCATTCTTCTACAGGTTGACATCCAGTTATGCCAGCACCATTTGTTAAAGATGCCCTCTTTCTTCCATTATGTACTTTTGTCTCCTTTATCAAAAATCAGGTGTTTGTAGGTTTTTGGTTTAAGATCCGGGTCCTCTATATGATTCCATTGGTCAACTTCTCTGTTTTTATGCCAATACCAAGCTGTTTTCAATACTGTAGCTCTGTAATAGAGTTTGAAGTCAGGGATGGTAATGCCTCCAGAAGTACCTTTATTGTATAAGATTTTTTTGGCTATCCTGGGTTTCTTGTTTTTCCATATAAAGTTGATTATTGTCCTCTCATTCTCTGTGAAGAATTTTAATGGGACCTTGATTGGGATTGCATTGAATCTATAGATTGCTTTTGATAGAATTGCCATTTTTACTATGTTGATCCTCCCAATCCACGAGCAGGGGAGATCCTTCCATTTTCTGGTATCCTCTTCAATTTCTTTCTTCAAAGATTTAAAGTTCTTGTCAAATAAATCCTTCACTTCCTTGGTTAGAGATACTCCCAGATATCTTAGGCTATTTGTGGCTATTTTGAAAGGTGATACTTCTCTAATTTCCCTCTCTGCTTCCTTATCCTTTGTGTATAGGAGGGCGACTGATTTTTTGGAGTTGATCTTGTAACCTGCCACGTTACTGAAGTAGTTTATCAGCTGTAGGAGTTCTTTGGTGGAGTTTTTGGGGTCGCTTATGTACACTATCATATCATCTGCAAATAATGGAAGTTTAACTTCTTCCTTTCCAAATCGAATCCCCTTGATTCCCTTAAGTTTTCTTATTGCTATTGCTAGAACTTCAAGCACTATATTGAAGAGATAAGGAGAGAGTGGACAGCCTTGTCGTGTTCCTGAATTTAGTGGGATAGCCTTGAGTTTCTCTCTGTTTAATTTGATGTTAGCTGTTGGCTTGCTGTAAATAGCTTTTATTATATTTAGGAATGACCCTTGTATCCCTAATCTCTCCAAGACCTTTATCATAAATGGGTGTTGAATTTTATCAAATGCTTTTTCAGCATCCAATGAGATGACCATATGGTTTTTTTCCTTCAGTTTATTTATATGAGGAATTACATTGATAGATTTTCATATGTTGAACCAGCCCTGCATCTCTGGGATGAAGCCTACTTGTTCATAGTGGATAATTTTTCTAATGTGTTCTTGGATTCGGTTTGCCAGGATTTTATTGAGAATTTTTTGCGTCAATGTTCATGAGTGAGATTGGCCTGTAATTCTCTATCTTGTTTGAGTCTTTGTGTGGTTTAGGTATCAGGGTAACTGCAGCTTCATAGAAGGAATTTGGCAGTGACTCTTGTGTTTCTATATTATGAAATACCTTAAGGAGTATAGGTATTAGGTCTTCTTGGAAGTTCTGGTAGAATTCTGCATTGAAACCATCTGGTCCTGGGCTCTTTTTGGTAGGGAGGTTTCTGATAACAGTTTCTAATTCTTCGCGACTAACAGGGATATTTAGAGCATTTACCTGGTCCTGGTTTAACTTTGGTATATGGTATTTATCTAAAAAACTGTCCATTTCTTTTACATTTTCCAATTTTGTGGCATACAGGCTTTTGTAGTAAGATCTAATGATTCTCTGAATTTCCTCTGTGTCTGTTGTTATGGCCCCCTGTTCATTTCTGATCTTATTAATTTGTGTGTTCTCCCTCTGCCGTTTGATTAGTTTGGCTAAGGGTTTGTCAATCTTGTTGATTTTCTCGAAGAACCAGCTTCTTGTTTCATTAATTCTTTGGATTGTTTTCTGTGTTTCTATTTTGTTGATTTCTGCTCTCAGTTTGATAATTTCCAGTCTTCTACTTCTCCTAGGTGAGTCTGCTTCTTTTTTTTCCCAGAGCTTTCAGGTGTGCTGTTAAGTCACCAATGAGTGCTTTCTCTGTTTTCTTTAAGTGCGCACTTAGTGCTATGAACTTTCCTCTTAGCACTGCTTTCATTGTGTCCCATAGGTTTGAGTATGTTGTGTCTTTGTTTTCATTAAATTCAAGAAAGACTTTAATTTCTTTCTTTATTTCTTCCTTGACCCAGGTGTGGTTCAGTAGTTGACTGTTCAGTTTCCATGAGTTTGTGGGCTTTCTGGGGGTAGCATTGTTGTTGAATTCTAATTTTAATCCATGGTGATCCGATAAGACACAGGTGGTTACTAATACTTTTTTGTAACTGTGGAAGTTTGTTTTGTTACCAAGTATATGGTCAATTTTCGAAAAGGTTCCATGAGCCGCCGAGAAGAAGGTATATTCTTTCCTATTTGGGTGGAATGTTCTATAGATGTTTGTTAAGTCCGTTTGTTTCATTACCTCCATTAAGTCTTTCAATTCTCTGTTAGGTTTCTGTCTAATGCCATCTTTATGGTGATATAAAATATGTATTATTTTACATGTGTTTGTGAAGGAGGACTTACAATGTTTATTACTTTTGTACATCAAATATGCACAACTGCAGGCAGTTAATAACCATACATAACAATTCCTTATTTCTTCCTTCTCTAAACCATACCCAACTCTCTGTTATCCCTCACCCCATAACTATCCAGTAATATATCTTGCATTTGCCAAATGTTGTACTTTGAAACATGTTGTATGAGGATACTATATATGTGTTACTTTTTATGATATCATGTTTTGGAGTATTTACCAAAGAAGACTGCTAGGACATGGGTTTAAGACAAACGAAAATCTTTATTAGACAACCAGTGATTACAGTGGGTGTTCAAGATCCAACTGTATCCCTGAGCCTTTCTTAGGGTGAGCTTTTTAGCACAAAACCCTGTGTTGAAATACTACAGTTAACTGGAAGCATAACTAGAAGCCAAAAAGAAAGATTAATCTTTTTAGAGATTTTCCTAGTATTATTGGTTTGATAGATTAGGCCTTTGGTTTAGTTTTGGCAGGTGGTTCTATGTGCTGAGTTTTACAGTCTAAATGATACTTTCAGTCCTGGAGGATTGATAGGTGCCCATCACCCAGAAATCATTGTAGTCCATCTGAGAGATAATCCAACTGTGTCTTTTGATTGGAGTCAAAACTTTCAGCTAGGAGATATTTTTCTGATCAAGAATAAGGCACTAAAATTTTCCTGTGTATCTTTAAGTCTAATTGTGTCTCATCATCAGAGAAGGTGATGGTGACTTTCAGTTCATGTAAAAGGTCTTGTCCCAGTTAGTTCTCTGTTGTTAAACACTTTTTGAGCTACCTATACCTTTATGTTTTTTTAACTTTTCTTTCTTCTTCTTTTTTTAAAACAACAACAACAAAACAAGACCAATTGTGTAACAAAGGAAATCTTTTTTAGCCACTGTCTTTAATCTTTCTAAATTTACCTAGTGAAAATTGCTTAAAGTCTCCTTGGTTAGTGTTGGACAGAAGGGAAAATCCTTTCAGGTTTCAAGGTTTGGCAGTGATTCCCCCTGCCCTGCCCAGGGGCAGTTTTTCTACATTTTCCAGAGAATGGTGGGTTTTACAGACCATGGTTTTGAAACTAAGACATGAAAACAAAAGATAAAGGAGTGGAATTTTCTCTTATCTTTTAGGCTCAACCCTGGGGGAACTTTTCCCCTCTCCAGGGCTGCTCAGAACAGGCTTAACAGAGGGAATGCTCACCTGGTGTACTATTTCTCCATCCCTGCCTGCATTCCACCTAGAGGGCAGGGGGCCCTGGCTGAGAGGCCAGTCCCTTCTTACCTCCACACAGCTACAAACCAATGACTGTGATCCTAAGTCAAGCAACAAAACAAGCAAGTGCTCCTGGAGTGGGACAGGTGGAGTTTATGCTGGTATCTCTGGGTGACCTGGCAAAGCCAAAAGTATTTAGGTCCCCAACAGGAAAGGACACAGGTCTTAATCTGCAGGAGTAGGGGGTGGTAGTGGTGATAGGGGGGAGAGGTCTTACACCAGAGAAACACACTGGTCAATTACATGGAAACAAAACTAACAGAGACACATAGAAAGACACATAGAGACACACAGTAATGACAACCACGGGCTGGTACCACATTTATACACTTGAACAAACAGAGGGAATCCAGTGACATCTCATATAGATCAGCATTTGTGCCTCCTATGTGTCCAAACAGCATGCCCATAACCAGACTTACCTCCAGAGTTGACAGACCAGGTGACTTTCTCATTTGTTTCCTTTAGGGGTGGAAGTGTTAAACCCCTCTGAAGTGTTAGGTAGAGACTGATCAAAGAGCTAGAACATCTGAGGTTGTGCTGATCACCCCCCAACACACACACACACACACACACACACACACACACACACACACACACACACGTCTTAAGGTCTGGTCTCTGGGCTCTTGGTGGGACTTCTAAATGTATTCACCAGAGAAGACAGCTAGGACATAAATTTAAGCCAATTAAAAGTCCCTATTAGGCAGCTGGTGACTACACTGTATGTTAAGGATTCCATTGTAGCCCCAAGCCTTTCTTAGGGTGAGCTTTTAAACACAAACCCCATGCCATGTCCTGGATGGACATACTTCAGTATTCAGTATTCAGTAAATAAGAACAGTTAGCCAGAAGCACAACTACACAAGTAAAAAAGCAGGGTTAGTACATTCAGAGACTTTCCTAGAACTATGGATTTGCCTAGAACTATGGATTTTGATGCATTAGGCCCTTGGTTTAGCCTTGGCAGGTGCTATGGTCTATGTGCTGAGTTTTACAGCCTGAATGGCACTTCCATCATAGAGTCATTATGCTAAGATCTCTGGGCCTACTAAGATCTGGGGCCGTGTTACAGCTTCACTCTTTATAATACGCAGAGTGTGCACCTATACTTCAACATATATTATTATTCTCATTGTGGAGTGGTATTTTAAGCATGGATATATTACATATTGTTTATTGCTAGCTGAGTAAGCTGCACTAGATTGTTTCATGATTTCATTATTAAGAATAAAGCTCATATTTGTAACACTCAAGTTTTTTGCGCAAATAAGTTTGTGTTTCTCTAGAATAAATGATCATGAATATAACTTGTGGATGGCTAGGTCATTATGTGATTAGCTTAACAAACATTTTCAAAACTGTTTTCCAGAGTGGTTGCCAAGTTATAAATTGTCACTATATATGAGCAAAATCTGTTGATTCAAGACTAATAAACCACATTGTTTGGGAAACAGAGGCAGGAGGATTACACATTCAAGGCCTTCTTGAGCTACAATGTGAATTTAAGGCCAAACTGGAATAATCAGTGAGAAACTATCTCAATATTTTATTGAGACAGTATCTCAGTAAAATAGGACTGGGTTATAACTCAGTGGCAGGTCGTGTATCATGCAAGAGGACCTACTTTCAAGCACCAGCACTGCAGTCAAGAAAGCAATGAAACATGATCTTGATGCTTTACAGCCTCATCAGAATCTGATGTTTTCATTTTTTTTTTCATTTGAACAGGTAACAGTCAGGTGTTTTCTCACCAAAAGCTCATCATCAAATACACATACCCATTTTACCACTGAACTAAGTAGTTATGCTATGCTTTTACTTGATCAACTTTCTGTTTTTATGTGAGATTTACTCAGTAAATGATATTCACTGACAAAAGAAATGGGAAAATACTGCTATTTTTCTGAACAACTTACTATTTTCTAAGTAATTAAGAATTTCATTTGTTTCTATGTGCTTAAAACTAATTCACTTTAATGTCTTCACTTCTTATTCTAAGAAACCTCAACTGTCTAAATTTGTCAAAATTATTTCTCAGCACAAATTCATAAAGCATTCTATCAACTCAATCTCCCTGGGGTCATGTATATGTCGGCATGTGTAACACAGGTCTTACAGGTATCTGCACAAAGCAAACAGAGGACTAGATCTCCCTGGTGTTCCATCTTACTGCAGACATTTCTGAGTTAAAGCCCTCATTAGTTGAAAACAAAGCCAAAAAGTTGCTATACAGATCAGATTTCAGCCAGTCTTTTCTTTGAGTGTGTGAGGAAGGGAATTTTGACACTCCTTTGTTGTATCCAATTGTTTTCAAGTTTGTTTAGGGGTTTTGTACCAGAACCATGATTTGCATTCACTCAAACTCTAAGCCTTTCAGGGGTACAGAACAAACTTGGCTTGGCCTTAGGGCTTTGTACTGTGTTCTTAAAATAACCCGAAAGGTGATTCTAATATCCAACTGGTAAAGAATACAAAAATTTCAGAAGATATTTTATCATTTCTTAGAGATTTGCACATTATAATCAACCCCTTTCCAATCTTGTTTCAACTGTCAACAATTCCAATAAATTCATAAGTTGACTTTAAATCTAGGACTACTTATCGCTCCATCATTTTTGGAAAATAAACTATTTATGATATTGGTATGGTAAGAATCATGCCGAACTAGAATCTGAATTCAAAAATAAACCACAGGATTGCTTTTGTTTTTTGAGTCTGTATTTAATTTCTTTTAAATTTAATGATATAGGGGCTGAGGATGTAGTTCAGTAGTAGATTGCTTGAATGCTCAAGATACTGGATCTGTTTCCTTGCACTGGGGAAAACTAGAAAAAAAAATTAATGTATTTTTTATTATAGTCACGAAGAATTTGTTGTACAACATAGATTATTTATTCATCTCTATTGATACATTTTTATATTTTATAATGATTTAATAGTTTGGTATTATAGAAAACACAGAAATGCTTGCCTAAAGGTCACTGACATTTTTCTCCTTATTAAAATCCTTCATTTCAGTCAAATTTGGCTGTCTTAATAGACCCTGCAGACTAATATTTTCACTAAGCTTGCTCTAAAGGAGGATCCAGGAAAGTGGCCAGTAAACCAAATGCCTCTTTGAAACCCTGGCTGTGTCAACATCAGCTGCTTTGGGATTTGAGGCTGACAAAATAAAGTATTTTCCAATTATTTTGCTGATACTTGTCAACCAGTTCTCTGATTCCACAGAAACCTGCTGTTCGAGTTTCCATCTGAAGGCTCTGGGACCTGTCACTGCAGATGGGTCTGCGAACAGGAACTAGCCTGAGGGCAGGGGCTGGGGGAGGGGACTGTAGGGCCGGGGTGAGGGTTGCAAGCAGCTCTTACGTAAGAGGGGCGTGGCCAGGGCGGGGCAAGCTCCGGAGACTGCCTCGGAAGGAATGCTGGGGCGCGGCGTGGGCTAGCGGTCACGTGGTGTCCGGATAATGGTTTCCTAGTGCTTGTCTCCTAGCTACATCTGTTGACTCTAGCCAGTCGGGAGTTGATCAAGTCGGCTTCTGGTAGCTGGCTATCTAGAGGTCCGCGATGGACACAGAGCGGGGCTCATTAGCCCTTCGGGATGTAGAAAGCACTAAGAAGGAAGTTCAACTAAGGGTAATCCCTTCGGAGCTGAAGTTCCGGGATGCAGTGTCTGGGAAAGTGTACCGACTCCCTCTCGTTGTACACAATTTGGGCCGCTGGAACCAGAAGATGAGGTTTCAAGAGCCTGGGAAGCCACAGGTGATAAATTAAGGGTACTGAAAGCTCCTGGGTAGCCTCCGCACTTCAGCATTCCTTAGCCTCCGCACTTGAGCTTTCCTTTGGCCCAAAGACCAAAATCTACGTTTCTAAGGAATTCGGGAAGGATTTTATTTGCTGAGGTGTAGTTACAGGGAAGGAGAAGATAACAAAAGTGAAGGAGGAGTAGGGAGAGAAGTGGGAGGAAGAAGCAGGGAGGGAGGAAGGGATAACAACTGCTAATGTGTAAAGGGGAGGAAGAGAATTTAGGGAGGAAGAGAAGGAATGAAAGGAAGGAAGGGGGAGGGAGAATGATAGAGACTTCGGGAGAGGGAGGAAGAGAGGGATGGAAGGAGAGGGGACGAAAGAGGAAGGAAGAGCAAGGAAGTGATGAAGAGAGAGAGGGAGGGAGAAGAGTGGAAGAGAGAAAGGGATGGAAAGAGGGAGAGAGGAAGGGGGATGGGAAAACTGAGAAGGGGGGCAAAATAATGATGGGAAGAGGGAGAGGAAGGAAAGGAGTGGAGAAAGAACCTTTTGCTTCAAGTAGGGGGTATGAGGAAAAGACTATATGGGGCAAAGCTGAGAGAGAATATGCTTCTTCATAATTGTGTTTAGAAAGAGGAAGTCCTCACTCCTGTTTTCATGTTTAGTTAACAGAAAATTACAGATTCGTGAAGCTTTATAAACACAATGATGTTTACCATCTACTTCTAAGAATTCCAGTTTTATGCACCATGTCTTCATGATTCTGAAGTGAATCATGAAATAATTCATGAGGTGAATTAGCAACACCTCAAAAAATCCTAGGAGATCGATTTTTTTTTTGAGGTGTTGTTAATTGCCCTCTGGCACTTAGTTTCTGATTCCTTCAGGAATTACTAATTGAGGCATAAGTGCGAAGTTTTGTGTCATATTTTATTAGTTGAGAATCTACCGAGAAACATATCTCTACTCTCATAGGACTAGGAACTAAAAGGGCATTTTAGTACAGGCCTAATCATCATAACCCGTAAATATATACCATTTAATGTATATCAGTTTAAAGATTTTTTTTAAAAAAAGTTCTTGTTAGGTGGGAATAAGACCTATGCTTGGGAATAATACACACTCCCTAAATATTAGTTTCTCATAATCTTTATAAGGAACTAATAGTGAGATTTTATCTTTTTCCACTTAAGTTCAAACTGTTGTTGACCAGTCTGGATAAGGAACTAGCTTCTGGCCTTCAGATGACAGCAATGGTGGAATATCATCCAGATAAAAATGAAGACGTGTTTGATCACATGTTTATCTATGCAGGAAATAAAGTTCTAGAGGTTCCTCTGATTGGGTATGTAATCTTCACAGCTGTCTTGTAAGAATTTTGTTATTAAACTGTACGAATGCATTTAAGAACACTGTGAAGTAGAGCTTGCAATCTAAATATAAAATAGAAATGTCATGAGATTTCTTCATATGAGACAATGAATTTTTGAAAGCTGTCTGAAAATGCCTCCTACATACATACATGCTGCCTTGAACACATTAAATTAAAGACACATATAGCAGATCACATTTCTTCATTGTACAGAGATCGTGTTTTATACCCAGTTCTTGTTAGTTTTGGACATTTTGATACAAGCTAGAGTCCCATGGGAAGAGAGAACCACAATTAAGGTTATTTATTATTTGTTTATTATCCTGCAGTCAAGTCTATGGGGGCATTTTCTTGATTAATGGTTGGTGTGGGAGGGTCTAGTCCTCTGTGGGCAGTGCCTTACTGGCCAGATGGTCTTGGGATATATAAGACAGCAAGCCGAGCAAGCCATAGGGAGCAAGTCAAGTCAGTAAGTAGTGCCTCTGTGCTTCCTGTCTCTATTGCTCTTGCTTGAGATTTTACCCTGGCTGCCCTCAATAATAAACCATGATCTGGATATTTAAGCCAAATAAACACTTGCCTGCCTAAGCTGGTTTTGTTCAGTGTTTTAGCATAGCAACAGAAAGTAACTATAATATTCCCCAAATGCAGTATCATTGCTTTTTTCATTTATTATATTTTGTTTTTCAAAGTATAAAAGTCAGTTCCTCCTTTTTAATAAATTTCAAAACATTAAATGGACTTATGTGGAAATTCTCAAAAGGAATTTCACATATGATAGAGTAACACAAAATTGAGATAAATGAATAGTCTCTCCAATCATGCTTATATGATAAAGTCTGATTTCCTTGTTAAGAAAAGGTTGCATTATAGTTTGCATGTTATGTCATTACTCCTTTTATTGACAGCAGTGTTATCAATAGACCTGTAAATAAACAAATATCTTTTAAGGAGTTAAATATATGTAAAGTGTGTGTGTGTGTGCTTCCATGGGCTTAACTATGAAGGTGTTCTTATTGTTGTACATAATTGTGTGCTTCTTTTCTTCTCTCTTAGGCTGATTCCAACCTGTCACCTGGAAATTGTGCCAGTAGTTGATTTTGGCATATTAGTTGCCAATAGTAAAGTGCATTGTAAAGAGATTAGTATTATTAATCGTGGCAAAGCTCCAGGTATGTGTTCTGTGTCATATAAACTTACAAATTTAAAGAGTTGCTATTATTTTAAATTGCATCTAGTATAATAGATTTTCCCAGTCATCAAGAAGCAGTGTCTATCATTTGAAGTATTTGAAAACCAAAGGTCCTTGTGACTACAAAGGATAGCTATGTAATCATTTAAGAAAAATGAACCTGCCTCTTATAATCCATATTAACACAGCCTGCTGGTTACGTGACTGGTGATCTTACTGAAGATGGGAGGCAGGTTGGTGTCATAGAAGTAACATTGTCCTTAGGCTAATCCAGAGACTGAACTAGACCTCAGTGTCTTACTTACTAGCTATATGATATTGGACAATTATCTTTAAGGAAATTGAACTTTAGACTTAATTTATGAGAAGAGTAATATATGGTGGTTAATTAGGTATTTATTTAAAATTTTGGTATGATACCTGTTTCATTGTGGGCTTGAAATATTTTTTTCTATTTGTCATAGTCAACTTGGCATTCAGATCATGGTCTGTAGAAGGCTTATAATAATTTATAATTGGAAGGACACTTTTCTCCAGACTGGATTATTTTTAGGAATTGTTATTGTGGCTAGGTGTTTTCATAAAAGTATATGTTGTCATGCATACTTTTTTCAAATATCTTTTTTATTGTTTTTATTGAACAATATGTTTTTCTCCACTCCTCTTCTTTCCTCTCCCCTCCCCTTCTGCCCTCTCCCATGGTCTCCATGCTCCCAAATTTACTTAGGAGATTTTGTCTTTTTCTATTTCTCATGTATATTAGATCCATGTATGTCTCTCTTAGGGTTCTCATTGTTGTCTAGGTTCTCTGGGATTGTGAGTTGTAGGCTGGTTTTTCTTTGTTTTATTTCTAAGAGCCACTTATGAGTAAGTATATTTGATATTTGTCTTTCTGGGTCTGGGTTACCTCACTCAATACTATGTTTTCTAGATCCATCCATTTGCCCACAAATTTCAAAGTGTCATTACTTTTTCTCCTGTGTAGTACTCCATTGTGTAAATATACCACAGTTTCTTTATCCATTCTTTGGTTGAGGGGCATTTTGGTCGCTTACAGGTTCTAGCTATGACAAACAATGCTATCAATGCACACTTTTTATTGATTGCAACAATGGAAATAATTTGTCATTCTTTTGATGTGATGATTAGCTACGTTGTCTGCAAGGTTGCCATTTCTCCCAATGTAATACAAGGACTAATTCTAGATAGTGACTGTTCTTTGAGACTGCATGTCTAATATATAATGAAATAGTAAATCCAATCCTCTTTACCTCTAGATTGTTTTTCTCTTAGCTGCCTGCTTGAACAATGGGAATTAAGAAAAAGACAATCTATCCCATTACATATTTTCTCAAAATATACAAGAATAAAACCGATAGCTACTTCTGATTGGATTTTGTTCATTTAGTTTTGAGTGATTTGGTTCTTTGATGGGTGAATATTCGTGGCTTAGGAGTTTATAGAATATTAGGCTCATTTTCAGTTTGATTCTAATGTGAAGTATAGAGTCTCTTAAGGTAAATGATTGAGGCTCTTTGATTCTGAAGACTAGTAATATTTCAGAGTAATTATATATAATTGAAAATTTTTTATTTTATTTTTCTCTCCAAATTCTGTCTTAACTTATTCATTTATAACCCTCTAGTGATTATATAAATGTAATATATCCATTTTAGATTAAAATCGCCCCAAATTATAGTAATATTACATGTGAAAACTGAATTAAAATGCAGATTAAATTTTAATGAGATATTTAGTGTGTTTTTTAATGAAACAAATGAAAGATTAATCTGTAGACATGGACAAATATTTTTGGGAAAAAATGCTGATGCGTTAAAAGAAAACTGCTTTTCTGGGGGGTAAATTTAACCATTATTCACACTTAGTTGCTTCATTTACTAATTGAAAAAACCCGGGCAAATAATTTATTTTTCCTAAGCATCATTGCATATTTATACTTTAGAGATCAAGAGGTCCCATTTATTCATTGTTGTTCTTATTGTCTGTGCTACTGGGGTTCTATGTAGGAAGTGTTCTCCTGTGACCATGTGTTGTAGACTACTTCCCACTTTCTCTTCTATCAGATTCAGTGTGGTCAGATTAATATTGAGGTTTTTAATCCATTTGGACTTGAGTTTTGTGCATGGTGATAGAAATGAATCTACTTTCATTCTTCTACAGGTTGACATCCAGTTATGCCAGCACCATTTGTTAAAGATGCTTTCTTTCTTCCATTGTATACTTTTAGCTCCTTTGTTGAAAATCAGGTATTCATAGGTTTGTGGATTAATATCTGGGTCTTCGATTTGATTCCATTGGTCAACCTCCCTGTTTTTGTGGCAATACCAAGCTGTTTTCATTACTGTAGCTCTGTAATAGAGTTTGAAGTCAGGGATAGTAATGCCTCCGGAAATACTTTTATTGTATAGGATTGTTTTGGCTATCCTGGGTTTTTTTTTTGTTTTTCCATATAAAATTGATTATTGTTCTCTCAAGGTCTGTGAAGAATTTTGTTGGGATTTTGATGGGAATGTCATTGAATCTATAGATTGCTTTTGGTAGAATTGCCATTTTTACTATATTGATCCTCCCAATCCAAGAGCAAGTGAGATCCTTCCATTTTCTGGTATCCTCTTCACTTTCTTCAAAGACTTAATGTTTTTGTCAAACAGATCTTTCACTTCCTTGGTTAGAGTTACCCCAAGATACACTAAGTGTCTGATTTCTTATTTGTAAAATGCAATTCAGTGATTGAACATACAGTTTATAAAAGGAATTGAAGAGCATGTATGTGGATATATAGTGTTATTAGTAATTCCAAAAATGAATATGTAATATTTTTACTTACTGCTGAGGGCTGAATTCTAACATGAGTTCAGATTTATTAGGTGATGCCAGTATCTGTAATCACAATAAAAGCTAATTTTTTTTCTTTCTCGGTGGATCATCTGTGTAATGTGTGTCTATTGTAAAGGTCTAGTTATAAACTGTGTCTCTTACTTTCCTTAGGCATGTTTAAAACAGAATACCAGGGTCAGTTACCTATTGTGATTTCTCCAAGTAGTGGTATTGTGAAAGCTAAGTCATCAAAGGTCATCAAAGTGGATTTCTGTGCAGACAAGTCCCAGTTGGTAAATGAAGTGGCAAGGTAAATATAGAGTATCTTTTTGGAAAAATGTTTATATGGAACTCAATATTTTCCTTTTTTTCTTCTTTCAGATTGATTGCTTGTTTGCCAACCCCCTTTCTTTCATTTGCTATTCATTTATGTAGCTATTCCTACATATCCGGACATATAAATGTAGATAGTATAGTGCTCAGCAATGGAAAGCAAATGCAGAGATCTGAGGAAATGGTCTGAGGATTTCACTAATTGGTAGTTGAACTATACACTAATCATTAAATAGGATCTAGTTAGTGAATGGAAATGATATGATTGCTGATTGCTGTGTGTGTGTGTGTGTGTGTGTGTGTGTGAGGCAAAATGAATGTTGATGATAGATTGGCTTACATAAGTTATTTCAGGCAGAGAAAGTGACAATTTGAAACTTTAGAGATAACTGTATTCCCTATTAAAGAATCAGAGGCAATATAGAGTTGAAGAAGTAGAAGGGAGTGATGTGAGGTGAGACTAAAACAAAGGAATGGCACAAGATCCAGTAAAAGGGTCTATGGGACAGCAATTTTTTCATGAGGTTTGCTTTAGTGCATTCCTAGATGTGATGTGCATTTAATAATGTGTGTGAGCTACTAAATCACATCTGAAATGTATTATTGAAGGTTACAATTGTGGTTTTTGAGATACAGTTGTGAGCCTGAAAATTAATCTGAGGATCAGTTTACAATTTAGAAAGTCATAGTAACAGCAGTGCATGAAACAAATCAGACAGCACAAAAGGCATTTGACAATCTGACTTGATATTATAAAAGCAAGGCCAAAAAGAAATACGAAAAGGCAAAGCTACGGCCTAAATTGGGAGAATTGAGAGATGTAGTGAGAGCTGCGGGCCGCTTCCCATAGCCCGGCTCTCGGCTTCCTGGCTAGCTCATGCCCCGAAATAACAACACACAAACTGTATTCTTTTAAACACTGCCTGGCCCATTAGTTCCAGCCTCTTACTCACATCTTGATTAACCCATCTCTAATAATCTGTGTAGCACCATGAAGTGGAGCCTTACCGGGAAGATTCTAGCGAATGTCCATCTTGGGCCGGAGCTTCATCGCGTCTGTCTCCCAGAGGAGAGGCACGGCTGTCTGGTTCAGAGAGCAGAGGCATGGCGATTTATTAACTTCCCTTCCCAGATTTCTGTTCTGTCTACTCCACCCACCTAAGGGCTGGCCAATCAAATGGGCCAGGCAGTTTCTTCATTAACCAATGAAATCAACTCAAACAGAAGACCCACATCAGAGAGATGTGCACAGATTTAAGATATATTAATTCAAGCCTGTTTAATTCATTTGATGAGTTAATGAACAAAAGAAAGTGGAAGAAAGTTTATATGTGGCATGGGAGGAGTCATTTCGTTCTAGAGTTACATGTTCCATGTCCCAGAAAGCAGCTTTGTCTAGATTAGTTGGGTACAGGGTATTAGGAGTATATGTGGTATCTAAAACATAGGAATACTGAGAATTTCACTGAAAAGAAGAGTGGAATATGGACTAATAAGAGAGAAGAAAAAATGATTTACAGAGGATCTGTGTCTTAGAATGAAAAGTTAGAGCATGCATGAGTGAGTTAGAATGAAAACCGAGGCAAGTGTGTGATCGCCAGGAATCTAAGGAGGGACAGGTATGTTGAGATATGGTATAGATTAAAATACACAATTATAGAAAAATGTAAGTAAGTGTTTTGATGATAGCCAGCTATTTGTGGTATCTGTTGGGGTTAAGTTGAAAGGATTGTATTCATGCCAGAAAGAAAGAAACATGTGCCAGATATGCTAAATGAGAACTGAAATTAGTTTGAAATTTTTTCTGAGGTATGTTTGATTTAGGGAACTGTGGTATTAGAATGTAGATGATGGCTTGGGCCTCGGTTCCAATTTATAGATGTAGGCACACAAAATGACGTGATAATCTCTAACAGTAAATGAAAGGAAGTAATCTTAATCTGCTAATTTAGTTATGATGTCATTTTAAAAAACTTTATTCGAATAATTAGAAGAAAATAGATATATGAATATATAATGAAAACACTTACACATTTTATTATGTTATAGAGTGAGTTTGCAAGGTCGTCCTGATACATTCTTGAACATCAAAGTTCGTGTGGTTGAGCAGATAATCGAATTGCTTCACATGAATAGTGACAGGAAATTAGAATGCATACGGTTTGGTTCTGTTTTCTTTGGAACATCAAAACTTGAGCGTGCAGTTCTGTTTAACAATAGCCCTGAAACTGTAAACTGGGTGGCAATAATGCAAGATGACTGTGTTGGAGAAGAACTGGTGAGTAAATTGAGTGAAAGTGGCCCATCATGTCTGAATTAAACCAGACGACTTCTCCCTGCAAATTAGTAACTTACTCTGAAGATTTCTACTCTCCTCAGATTTTGAACTGTATCATGTCCGTTGTCAAGTTTATATGTTACTGTAGAGACAAATACTCTTTACTTTCTAGTTTCTAAAATTGCAATAATTATTTTAACCTTTTCAAGTAGGTTATTTTCTTTTTCCCTAATATGCTTTTATGTCTTATTTTATGTTACAGGGAGCAAATATTCATCAAAGGACAGATATTGCCTTAAATAATCTACCCTACTTAAACAAGATAAAGAAAATAGATATGACTGATTTTATGACCTGTGTTCCCAATGAAGGGACTTTACTCCCCTATCAAAAGATTGTAATTACATTTTGCTTCAGTCCAAAGTAAGGAAAAGTGAATTCAATTGTAATGTCAATTATTAATGAAAATTAGTTATGATACACTAACAAGACTTATTTAATGTCATAGTAAAGCATGTGGGAAAGCAAAAATCATATTTTTCTTACATTTCTAAATATTTCTAACATGTTTAAGATTTCCAATATTCATAAATATGACATACAATATTTTTTAATTAAGAAAAAGTCCTAGATCTATAGGAAATGGGTGGAGTAGGTAAAATTTTAGGTTGTTTTAGATTCCAGAAGTTGATTTGTGCAGTCCAGAACTTGCTGCAAAAATAGTGAGATGCCTGTAGTACTTTATAGATGACACCAAATAGGAAGTGATGCTCTTACTTGGACAGAATCTTTTCTGACTGAATACTATCAGTGTTAAAACAACATTACCTGCTTCCGTTAACCCACAGAATTTAATGAAACACATGCAGCGTATATTTTCACAGCTCTTTGTACTTGCTTTTGTTATCTAGGCTGAAAATACTTTTGAAAATGTTGAATATATGGTAAACAATTCAATATTATCTTAGTCTGTTTCTCAACCCTAAGAATTTATCTTTGTGAGATGGTCTTATTAGTGTACTTCCATTACAGCATTGTCACTTAGTGATACACGATTTTTGTAGGTTGAGTGTTTTAAGAGGATATGATGGTTAGTTTTAATTGTGAACTTGATAGAATGACCTGAGAATCTCAATCAGTGATTGATGATCTTCATTAGGTTGGCCTATAGTCATGTACATAGAAGACTGCCTTAATTGATGAGGGAAGACCTGCTATTTCCTGTTTTGGGATCTTATGCTCTATAAAACTAAAAAAAAAAAAAAAAGCTTTCTGAGTACTAGACACACATTTATTTATTTCTCTCTTCTCTGTATTGTGACTATGAGGTGACTACATTTACATTTTTAAATGCTTTACATTGTTGCCTTGATTTTCTTGCTATGATGGAATTTGACCTGAAATTGTGAACCTTTCTCTTCTTCATTGCCTTATCATGTCAAAAGAAATGAAACTACGGCATAAAAACTAATCGTTAATTACCCCACTCATATAATCAAAAATTGTCTTAATGGATACTTTTGTATAAGAAGTGTCTTTGGGAAATCTATAAAATTATGTTCAACAATACAAGATTATGTTATTTATTGTGTTCCCATTGTATTTTATATGATTGTATTGGTAGTTGTTGTGAGTCAACTGATGTGGGTGCTGGGAACCATGCCTGGGTCCTCATAACTCTAGCGCCATCCCTTCAGCCTCCTCCACCCATACATGCTTTGAAAGAAATCCAAATATTGTTTCCTATGACAGCATTTTAACTTTGGGAGCCTAGCATGGGCATTTAGGTGTGAATATTTGAAGTCTTAGTTAAATTTGTTTTTAAGACACTATATGTGCTCCCATTTAATATTGCACATCCACTTTTTGTGTATTTGAGTATCTACTGGCAGAAGAGCTAATCTGTAAGTAAGCTAGATAAATAAAATCAGAGACCGGGCCTATGGTGTAACCTATCTATACCTTTGTTCCCATTTCTCTCTTTTGGTTCCATCCTTCCATTACATTTCCCTAAGAAGATTTGACTCATATCAAATTATGTTCTCTAATTACTTGTCCACTATGAGGAACTTGATTGGTGATAAGTATGATTTAGTTCATGAGAGTAAATAAATATGTAACAGAAGTTACTACTAAGGGAAATATGAGTTACTATAGAGACTGCTTAGAGTCCTTAGCTAACAGTCAATTCTATCTGGCAGAAAAATACAATATAAACACTGTGACATGTCATGTAGGTTTTGGCATATTGGGACACTTAAGTTAGTCTTGTCTTAAAAATATAAGTATTAATTTGGTTACTTTCCTGAGCTTTATGCTCTGAGGTCTTTGTTGTTAGTAAATTTGGGAAATAGATAACATGTGTTTTTATTCCTTTTCATCTGCTTACATAGATTTAAGAATTAGGTTGATTATTTTTATTGACAAGTGACAAAAACATGTAACCTGTGCTTTAAAAACAACTAATTGTGATATTTGCAGGCTAGTAGTTGATATTAAAAAGGATGTTGGGCCTGCACATAGGCAAGACTATGCCCTCTTCGTGAGATTTGATTCTGTGGGAAGTAAAGATGGATTTTTACGAGATGATAACTCTAACACCATGAAAAGTAAGTATGAAATGAATAAGACCATTAAATATGTAGTATCTAAAATTCATTAAGAGAAAAAATAACACATGTGAGGGAATAGGAAGGAGTTTGATGGGAGAAAATGGGAGGTAATTTGTATAAAAGCTCATATGCATGTGTGACATTTTCAAACAATAAAATACAGAATAATGAGCGTCAATGCTACAAAAAATATAAAATGCTTATTTTTTACATTGAACAAAAATCCATACACTTTCATGTCTTTAATATATCATCTGTGGCATGTGAAGACAACCATGGAACCGTTTACATGACTTTAGTTAAACATTATGATCTCAGAATTTGAGAAATTAAAAATGAATATTTTTAATTTTTAGATATGGCAAGGTTTATTCTTAGGACTTGACATAAAACAAATGGGCCATTTTGCTTTGATCAGACCTTTACTTCTAGAATGCTGCATATAGTAACAGTTGAAGAACAAGACTGAGATCTACTAAGCAGAGTATTACTGTCTTTGGATACATACCATGAGTATGTGAAAGGCATGTATTTTCTATGCCACATATTAAGAGGCATTATTTTTTTGCAATTTCAGGTAGTTTTGTGTTGATTGGAGCAAAGCAAAAATGTAATAGTGCTTGAGTCACTTTTAATAAGCTAGATCAAAGATGAATGAATAGGCAGGTTGCAAATCAAATTCTGAAAGAATGAGCTATGCCCAGGAGATGTAAATCCTTCCTGTTAACTTAGCAAAGCCAAGAGTTTGGAAGATTTGCAGGCCAGTATGAATATATACTGTCACTAAGTTTAATTAAGCTGTTAATCTTGCTCAGTATGGCAGAAATGTCTTGCTGATATCACTTATGTCATGCCTTGTTATATTGAACTATATTTACTGATCAGAGAACATTTGCTTCAAGTTTTCTGGTTAATGCTACTTTTTTTCTTATTTTACCCCAATTTATTGAGCATAGATTCTTCCTACAGTTTTTCTGAGTATAGTTTCTCATCCCCTTATATCTCTCAGTTCCTCCTTACCTCCCTTTCCTCTGAATCCATTCCCTTTCTGTGTCTCATGTCAAAAGAACAGGCTTCTGGAAGATAACAACTAAATACAACAAAATAAAATATATCAAGATGAAGCAAAAACTATCACATCAGAGTTGGACACAGCAACCCAAAAGGACAAAAAGAGTTCCAAGAACACACATAAGAGCCAGAGACTCATTAGTTCTCACACTCAGGAGTCCCATAAAAGTATTAAGCTAATACCTATAATATGATACATTTGTAATATATAATATAACACACACACAGGAGCTGGTGTAGTTCTTTAAAACCCTATTCTTGCTTTTTTAGAGTTTGAGCTCATGTGCCCCTTGCTTAGTTATTTCTTCTGTTCGTCTATACCTATTCTTTTTGTTTTTTTTCAGCGTCCCATATTTCTTGGATGTTTTGTGTTAGGAATTTTTTAGATTAAGATTTTATTTAATTGGTGTATCCATTTGTTTATATTATATTTTAAATGTCTGAGATACTCCCTTCCATCTCTAGTATTCTGTTGATGAAGGTTGCCTCCGTAGTTCCTGTTCAAATTCCTAAATTTTTCATTTCCAGAATTCCCACATTGGGCTTTGTTTATTCCTTCTCTTCATTTTCAGTTCTTGAACACTTTAGCTGATTGGCCAAACTGGGTTGGGGGACATCTTGGACTTATGCTTAGGTCATCCTTTATAATGGGGGATTGTTCCATATCTAAAGTAGGGACACATTTCAGCCCCTTCATAACTGAAGTGAGTTGGAAGAAGAAATGTTGGAAGAGAGAATCTTTGTAATTCCTTGGGGATGGTGTCAGTTAAGAAAGGGAGACCACAGTGTCTTTCCTGCTAAGAAGCTAGGGATGAGCCATGCGTAGGGGTTGGGAGGGGGAAATTGGATCTCAGGAGCAGTAGGAGACATGTGGGTCTGCATTAAACTTATGTGTTGCCCTTTGAAGGGCAGCCTTTGGGTTAGCAGGGGATAGGTATCTGCTCTGATTGTGGTCTAAGACAAAACAACAAGTGGATAGGAAGGTTACAATGGGATCATCTTATGAGAGCCACTAGAGATGTGGTCAGGGAAAAGGAAAGGCTGCCATGGGGTTTTCTGCTGTGGAACTTGGGATTAGACTGGGGGATTGCATCTGGGAGAACAGGGAAAGAAGAGAAGGTCTGTGTACAGCCTGCCTGGTTTTCTGGCATGCCCTGTTGGTTAGCAGGGGGTGTCTGCTGGAGTTGGGAGCTGGGAAAAAGCTACAGGTTGTGGGGAGACAGGTTGGAAGGGGGAGATCTGTGAAATCCACAGGAGGTGGGAGCGGAGGGGCAGGGGAGGCTGCAAAGGGTGTTCTGCTGCAGAGACTGGGGGATTGGATCAGGGGAACAGAGAACAATAAAGCTTCTAATAGATGCAAAAGTTGTCAATTAGCTGGGGCATCTTGACCTCAAGTCCCTGGGACATGGTTAGGTAATTTTCTAAGGGACATTCCCAGAGGAGGGGCTGTAAGCAGGGAATTTGCTTTGAGTCAGACCTTAGATGACTACAGAAGAGACAACAAGAGGAATCTTGACTCTGTCACACAATCCATAGTTCTGTCCAATAGCTAATATCTCAAACCCTAAATTATATATACTTTCCCAGTCTGTATTATTCCATCATGTATGATTTAATAATCATTCATTTTCATGTATATATAACCTTTGACCTATTTCCCATAATGATTGAAGAGGAAAAACCGATCTCTTTAACTTTCATATTACTCACCCCAGTGGATTATGATGTTTTGGTATTTGCAAAATTTTGTAATTCATTCTAAAAATCTCCATGCTAAACACATTTGATTCAAGTCTCCTTTCTTTCCCTTTTCCTTTTTACATAAAGGATTTAAATACATTGAATGATCTATTAGATATGTCCACTAGATTATCCACTAGACACAGGCTCATGCTAAAGTAAGTTTCTTATTCTGCCCGAACCATTACCTAGAGATGATGCTGCCTACAGTGAACTGGATCATTCTGTGTCAAGAAATCATAAAGAGAAAACCCACAGAATTTCCCACAAGCCAATCTAATCTAGACAGTTCTTTGGATGACCCTAGACTGTTCCAAGTTGACAGAGCTAACTAGAAATATTTCAAAAGAATCAATTTTTTATAAGTAGCTTTCTGCTTCAGTCTTTATTAATCTCCAGAAATGGCAAGTTTATCCTTTCAGTTGCTCACACAAACACTAAAGTATATATGAACAAACAAATAAAACACAGGAAAAAAAACCCTTAAGTGTCATAATTTAGCATCTGTTGATTTTCTTGTCCTCTATCCAGTAAATGGGCAAAGATTATTTACTCTGCGCTCAAGAATATATCTATAACCTTGACTGTTTCTGACCATCCTTTTACAGTTCTCCTAAAACAACCATATGTGTTTCCTTATGGCTTTTTGAATGTGAGAAGCAAGTTCCTACTTTAGAGCACTTGAATTTGCTCTTTCTACTTGGAACACACTTTTTATGGATGTTTCATTTCCTTGAAATGTTTGCGCAAATGTTGCAGTATAAATTAAAATGGCTTATTTGAATACCTCTACCTAAAACAGTCTCCCCAAGACTTTGTATTATGTCTCACTCTTTGTCTTTACATATAGCTTCTACCCTTTGTGAGGGTTATAAATGTAGTTACTGTCTGCCTTACATTTCCAGAATGTAAATCCATCTGAACAGCTTTTTCTTTATTCATAGCTGTGTCCTCAAGACTCAAAATTATGTGTAGCATAAAGAAGGCAGGCAATGGTTTTTCTGAAGATTGAATGAGCTCATTTCCCATCATATTTTTTAAGTGTTGCTATGTGAAGTAAGCTAATATATTTTTGGTTCTCCAAACACTCCTCGCTTTGTTCAGTAGGTTTTATTGCTTTTTCAGGTAATCGACTTCAAAAAGTAGAGTTAGCTTTAACAGGCTCTGGACTTCCTGTCATCTTACAGTTTGATCCAGGAAAAGCACTTACTTTTGCACCTTGTTTCATGGGGGAACATTCGGATATTCTATGCATTATAAAAAATCAATCCATATCACTTCCTGTGATGTACCATTTTCAAAAAACTGCACACTTTAAAATGGATCCTGAAAGGGGCAAAATTGATGAAGGATGTATTCAGGTAAGTTAGCTTATTCTTTGTCTTCCTTCCATAGCACTTCAGGTATTTTTTTTCAAAGTAATTTACAAAGGAGAAAGGACCACATTTGATCTACTAGTGTTTATGAAGTATATCTCTTATGTGACCTAGAATTAGTTACATCCAGTCATATAGAATCCGTTATTCTTTGTTAAGGGTCTGCATTGTTCCAGTGAAAGCATGCAATGTCCAGGTGCACTATGAAATGCAGTTGTTGCTTCTAAAACAGTTTTATTTTATTAAGGAATTTTAAGACATACACAGAAACAGATATGACTTAAGATTGTAGAGTGTTAAATAGGATCTGTAATGTAGTGCCATCCAAGCTCAAAGAACCAGTGTTTTATTTCCACTCAGGAAGGTTTTTCTGGAGAATCACATGAGCAATATCTTGCAGATTTAGTTAAAGTTTGAAATTTCAAACAGTAATGGTTGGCTAGTTTGCAGTTTCTTATGTTGGGGGAAAACAAACAAAAAACAAATACTAAGACATTCTTGTTGGAACCAGTCTCCCCCCCACCCCGCCATGTTTCAGGAGCTATTTTAATTATGGCTGGCCACTCTGACAACTCTTTTCTAGCCATTCTAAAACAGAACTTCTTAAGCATTCTTTACTAACTTTTTTTTGCCTGAGCTGATTTTATGTGGCCCTATGTATATAGGTATATAAAGTATGTATAATACAAATTTAATATTTTTATACTGAAAACGATGGCAGAAGAATATTGAAAGTATTCAGTGTCTATAATAACATAGAGAAATTTGTGGGTACAATAAAAAAGTGCATCTTAGAACATACAATGGTTTCAAATCTGAGCCCATGTGTTTGAGGCACTGTCCATTGTTGTTATGTTATATGATGCACACACAATGCAGTGTGAATTTTGTACATTCAGAAACAAGACTGTGGTGACCATTTGTGCTGCAACAGACTTGTGTTGCAAGTAAAACCTCAGCTCAATTACACATTTAACTCTCACTTAATTTTTATTCATTGCATATTTAAAAGCTTTTTATTGTTGCCAAATTTTTGTGTCCCACACCACATTTTATTTTAGGACCCCATATATGTTTGTGACTTAAGTCAGGTCTTGGAAATTTGTGCTCTGTTGGACAGTTCTGTTTTGATTCCTGATTCTTCCCGGTTTGAGCAATTATAATGATGTTATAAACATTTCTGGGTGATTTTGTATGGACATATACTTAAGACTCTCAAAATATATCATATAGAGGAACTGTTAAATCTTGAAAATGCTGTGTTTAACATTTGGAGCTGTTCCCAGTAGTGTAATGTAGTGATATTTTGCTTGTGTTTTTAAAAAATAAAGCTTGCTTGAAGATCAGAATGTAGAGTTAAGCCACTAGATACTAGGGAGTGGTGGCTCACACTTTTTATCCCAAGACTTGGGAGACAGAGGCAGAGGGATCTCTGTTATTTCAAGGCCACCCTGGGCTACCTGAGATTGAATCTGTCTAAAAGAGAAACCGAACTCACAGAAGGGTAATCCCAGCACTTGGGATCCTATGCCTTTAATCCCAGCACTAGGGAGGTGAAGACAGGAGTGATATGGCTGGACAGAGAGAGCAATTTAAGGTGGGAGGAGACAGAAGCTCAATGTAGTCTGAAGTTTGGATGGAGGCAGATGCAGTCTGGACAGGATCACCCCTTTGGTCTGAGCATTGGTAGGGGTAAGAGAACTTTCTAGTGGCTGGCTGCTCTGCTTTTCTGATATACAACATTAATCTTACATCTGATTCTGGGTTTTTATTATTAAGACCAACTAAAATTCATGCTACAGTGTTTGTCAAAGTGATTGCATAATTTTGTATTTCTTCCAGCAGTGACCTAACAGTCCAATTACTTTATGCCCCTTCCCACACTTGACAATGTCCTTTATTTCATTACGATTATCTTATTGGGTGCAAAATGGTGTGCCAGTATGGTTTTAGTTCTCATCTTCCCAATAACTGATGATGATAGCTATATTCACCTATTTTCTTTAGGGGAATAATTGCTTATATCTACAGCAAGGTGAATGGTGCCTTATTAGAAATGTCTCTATTTGAATCTCTCAAATTTGTGTTATGATGTTCTATGAAAAGGAGAATTAAGGTGTCAGTTACAGTTAAAATTGAAAACCAGCTTGTTGACTGAGTGTTCCCAATAGATCACAAGAATCCTTAGAAGTATAAAAAGAAACACCAGTGTTAAAGTGATGTGAAAGGATAAAGAAGCCAGTGTCGTTTGATGGCTTCAGAAATGGAAATGGTGGGGATGTAAGTCCATGGAGATAGTTTCTAGCACCTGGAAGTAGCAAAAAAAGAATAAAATAAAACCCATACTTTGCAGTAGCTCTTTAAGTATATAAGCACAGATCAAATGACTCAGATTTCAGTTCATTAAAACTGTGGAAGACTCACAAGTATAAAATAAGAAATTGGAATTTAACCCTTGATTTTTTAAAAATTATTTTTCATAGCAAAAAGGATATTATTATATTACCTGTTGACATTTTTATTTTATTTATTCCATGTAATTTTCTGATTTTTAAGCTTTTATTTTTTATAAATTTCATAAATGTGTAAAATGCATCTTGATTATTTTCTACCTCTTTCTTCCTCCATCCAAGGCATTCTCTGCCTTCCCGTTTGTAGAGTCAAATCCTCGCACCTGTCTGTCTGTCTTTCTCATCTTTCGATGAACACTCACAATCTGTTATTCTTGGCACCTTGAACACCTCATCTCTGCGTTAACTGATGTATACTTTAATGAGACGCTTCTCTGACCAAGCATAAGAGCAGCACAAACATGTGAATATAAGCAAGCATACATATTCAAAATACAGTTTACAGCATGACCACTTAGCAGAACATCAAAAGTTTCTCCTTTACTTTTATTGATATGGTTTTACCCATAATTATAGTACTAGACATGAGTTCTTGAATACTTTGTTGTTGAAATGCAATTTCTTCATATGTTCTGGATACAAGGCTCAATCAGATAAATCAATTAGAAATATTTTTTTCATTTTGTGGGTCTTTTATTTTCATGATGATAATTTCCTTTGCAACAAAACATTTTAGTAGTCATATTCACCCAAGGCCTTTAAATTTATTAAAGAGTATTTTTAACATATTTGGAATCTTGAAAATAGATATGATTCTAAAATTACCTTGTCAGTTTCTACCAAAAAATAGCAGCTGTTATTTTGATAGCATCTGTGTTGGTGTTCTAATTCCTTTTGGGAAGTATTGCCATTCCACAATATTAGTCTTGCAGTTGATGGAGGACAGATACTTATTTATGTGTGTTTTAATTTCTTTCAGTGGTGTTTATAGTATCCAGTGTATCAATTTTCTGATTCCTTTTAGACAAGAAATATATAATCTTAACAGTACTGGTGATCAAATACAGTGTATTTTGTATGCTTGGCAATTGCTTTACTATAGAACTGTACTCAAACCCTTGTCTTTTGTAAAAAAAATATTAAGTGTCTTTGTCTTTTTGATAAGAAAATGCAGTTATATTTTAAATTTCATGTGTGTGTATGTATACATTATATAAATTCCCTGAATGCTATCACATTTTAAAATAGATTCTTTTGTATACAAGATCATATCTCTGAAAATAGATTTTATGATTTCTTTTACAATTCAGATTTATGATTTTTTCTTATTTAACATTTCTACGTAGAACTTTTAGCATAATGTTAAATAGAAATAGCAAAATAGACTATTTTATCTTGTTCTTGAACTAAAGGAAGACATGTAATATTCCATCAAATGTAGAGTAAGAGGTTAGCCATAGGTTTGTTATGTAACTGCCATTCTATTTTGGAGAAGTTAACTTTTTTCTTTAATGAAATGGGATGGGTTTTGTCAAACAATTTGTCTCTATTAAGTGGTAATGGGTTTCTCCTTAATTAAGATTCATTGTATTGATATTTGGATATTAAAAGGCAAAATGACTCAATAATTTGATTACAATGTTAACCCTTTCTATTATATTCAGTTAGATAATATTTTGCTGAGTATATGTAAATCCTCACCACATGGGGCTTGAGGTATTTTATAGGACAGAGCAGGGAACTTTTGGGGTGGATGATTCTTTTTTCAGATCTGTTTCTCTTTCATGGCTCAATACATTCCTATTTTTGATTGAAGGCTTTCTTTCTTTCTTTCTTTCTTTCTTTCTTTCTTTCTTTCTTTCTTTCTTTCTTTCTTTCTTTCTCTTTCTTTCTTTTCTTTCTTTTTTTTAGACAGCTTTTCTCTGTTTTCCCCTGCTTGTCCAGTAATTGCTCTGTAGACCAGGCTGGCCTCAAAGAACCGCACAGAGATATACCTGCCTCAGCCTCCTAGTGGTGGGATTAAAGATGTGCACTGCCACTGCCTGCAATTTTGACAGTTTGACTCTGATGTGTCTGTCATTCTGATATATCATGAGTCTTGTTGAGCTTTATCGATATACAGATGAATGTTTTTCCATCATGATGCTAAACATCTCATTTGTTATATTTTTACAAATATTCTTCACTTTCCTCTCTCAACTATTTTTTACAACCTCTTTTCCTTCATTGGTACTATGCTTATTACTGTGACCTTCTTAGATGTGATGTTGATCTGACCCACCCATGGAGGGAATGAACAAAGGACAGACAGACAGACACACACATACACACACACACACACACAAAACCCTGGATCAGGTGTGCTATGTACTCTGATGGAGAATCAATAATAGCAGCAGCCCAGAAACTCAGCATGTTTATTTAATCATCTGAATTTAGGGGGTTAATTAATTTTTTGCTAGTGAGGAGGTAGGTTTCTGCTAATCTCAGTAAAAGGTCTAAGGTGTGGCAGTATATGGCAGAGCAGTTTCAGGTTGCAGTCATACTATAGGAGAAAGCTATGGTTGATAGTTCCTGAATATGCTAGTCATTTGTAAGCACTTGTACTTGGAACAAGAGAAAGTTTTACCATTCCAGAGTCTGACTTGAGGAAGGATTTGGCATGTCCATAGGTCTAAGGAATTGGATCCTTGACTTAACTGTGCTCATTTCAGCAATATACCTTCACTCAGTACTGTATCTCCTTGTTCTTGACACAGTATCATGTATCTAGAGACCCTCTTTTGCCTAATTTTTAATCATCTCTCTTAGCCATTTTGGGTATTCTCAAATATCTTTTCAAATTCATTATTTCTTGTATCAGTACATATCTACTATTGAGCTTTTTTTAGTGAATCTTTAAAATGCTGTACTATCTATAATATTTCTTTAATCATTTCAGTCCTTGATGTTACTCTTTTATGAGGGATTGCTATCACACTTTCTTTTATTCTTCAGACTTTTTTTTCAGTTCTTTCAGCATATTTATAATAGTTGACTCACCATAATTGTTTGGTAAGTCTAGCATTTGAATTTCCTCCCAGACATATTCTATTATGTACCTTTCTGGTGTGTTGAACATATTTTACTGTTTCTTTTGTTGTAAAATAACTTTCTGGTGAAAACTTTTAATTGTAAATAGCATAGCTGTTTGAAATGCAGAAAATCGATAACTGCAAGGTTAACAGTAGCTTTGATTATTGATATATTAGTGACTTTCTAGGCAAATTCTGTATTGATAGTTTCTTTGTTGTATGTAGTCAATTACATCTTTCTCAGTTAATTTAGTATTCAGCGAATGGTTGGACAAAGGTTACATTAAGTTTCTTGGATTA
Organism: Arvicola amphibius; assembly: GCF_903992535.2. Taxonomy (NCBI): domain Eukaryota; kingdom Metazoa; phylum Chordata; class Mammalia; order Rodentia; family Cricetidae; genus Arvicola; species Arvicola amphibius. The sequence goes on along the minus strand of NC_052065.1, from coordinate 37,550,310 downwards.
ATTATGTTAGAACATGGGCCTACCCATTTCAATGGTCATTTCTAAGAGGCTGGATCCCATAGCCTGAAGAGATCATGCCTTGCTTCCCTGCATCTCACTGTGGAACAGTTAATCTTGCGCCCGTCCTCCCTCCCTCCCTCTCTCCCTCCCTCCCTCCCTCCCTCCCTCCCTCCCTCCCCCCCTCCTCTCTCCCGCCCCCTCCTCCTCTAGTGCTGTTGGTTTTACAAATCCTAAGTGGATTTTAACCAGTACCTGGTACATCCAGGATTCTTGTCATGTAAGCAATGTTGAACCAAATCATTTCCTGCTGCTCCCTTTATAATGCTTTTGTCTTTTTTTCTGGGACTTTCTTTGGATAGTTACTTGGTGATTTTTCTCTACATGCCTTTCCCTGGAGCCCACACCACTCTTTCCTAAATTTAATTAAAATATATTTTATTCTATGTGTATTAGAGTTTTTTTCATGTGTGTATGTATGTCAGTACACCACTACCATGCCTGGAGAGTCTAGAAGAGGGTGTCAAATTCTCTAGAACTGGAGTTAGAGAAGGTTGTGAGCCACCGTGTGGATGCTGGGAATAGAACCGTCTTCTTCTGGAAGAGTGGCTTAACTGTTGAACCAGCTTTCTAACCGAATGTCTCATTTACTTTTGTGCAAGCTCTCTTCTTTTCTCTCTTATCCCCATTTCATATGAAATTCCTCTATATGTTTTAAAATGGTTCTTTAGGAACCCAGCCATGTTTGTCTCTCCTGTGTATTGTACAATTATCTGTAGAATTCTTCCCCTCCCATCTCAATGTCTGATTGTTGTCTAGAGACTCTTTCCCTTATGCCATCCCTAGAGTTGAGGCTAATTATCAGTTGTTTCCACTGAAATTTCAGCGACTATATTTGTAGTCATTTCAACCTGTCTTTGATATTCTTGCAATTAGTTTACAACTTTTATTTTCAATTTCTCCTCACCAGGTACCTTAAATCCCCATCAGCCAGAGTTGAGGGATTATAGCTTACTAAGAATTATACCATAATGAAGATGTATGTGGCATCTATGTGACCAGGAACATGCTGTTATGGCAAAAACTGAAAACTAGCAAACAAAAATGTTACAAAGACACCACCTCTCTCAAATAGACACCAAAGATGAAGTTGAGGGTCAGAATAATTTATTATATGCCGATTCAGAGAGACGTCTCAGTAGATCTAAACAAACATACATAGGTATAGCATGTATGTTTCTAGCAATATTTCTGAACCATTCCATCATTGTTGGGTTTAGGCAGCTGTCTTCTGTGACTAAAAGTCATGAAGAGTTGATATGATTATGTTTATAACAGAAAATTCCTGTCTGCAGTCAATCGTGTTTTCAGAAGCAGATGCTTAGAGCAGAGGTCAAAACATTCTTCTTTTATTTTTGTTTTTTTTTTGTTGTTTTTTTGTTTTTTGTTTTTTTTTTTTTTGTTTTTTGAGACAGGGTTTCCCTGTAGTTTCTAGAGCCTGTCCTGGAGCTAGCTCTTGTAGACCAGGCTGGCCTCGAACTCAGAGATCCGCCTGCCTCTGCCTCCCGAGTGCTGGGATTAAAGGCGTGCGCCACCACCGCCCGGCACATTCTTCTTTTATAGGTGAATTGTAGGTAGCTGCTTCTCACCAGGTCACTTCCAGTAAACCCTTTCTGAAGAGTGTCTCTGGTTTTGTTTTTCTCTTTTTATACCTGTTTAAATATACTTCCCCCTTCACTGTCAGAGCTTTGAAAACACTGTACGATTATCTTAGTTATTTAGTTGTTTTCTAATAGCTTCTTTAAACATTAAATGACAAGGGAATTCATGTTCTTTTGATACTCAGTTTTCTCTCTCTGAATCACATATAAAAGTATGCCTTAAATGTTTTTCAACCAGTTGCCAGGCAGAACCAAAAGCATAATCTGTATAAATGTGTTTTCTGGAGATCTCTACCCCCATACTTCTCTCTTGTTTGGATGTTAGTGCTAATTGTTTTTACAGCTACCGTAATTGCAGACCACAAAACAGTTTAGGTGGTTGAGAGCGAGGAGAATGCCATGACGGCTTTTAGACGTCAAGCAAGATTCCTGATAAACTGAATTTTTGTTAAGCCTCCGATAATTTCTAAATAACTGGATAAGTTAAATTTAATGAATTTTGTCATTTATTTTTGTGCAAAAGTGGATTTGGAGATTTTTGATATATTGTTCTTGAAATACGGTTGTATTATGTTCTTAATTTCCTTAAAATTTCAATAATGGGCATCATATAGCTTGTTGTGGATGTTTCCTAGAAGTGCTTATAAATCTCCACAGTGAAATCATGTTTCTTGAAATTTAAAATAACCTGTATTATAAGATTTGTTTTTATTTTTCCTAACAATAGAGTATTGACTGAGTTTTCTTTTTCTTTAGAATGTGATTTGTTCATTTGTTCCACATCAAATTGGAGTATTTAAAGTGAAGCAAGTGATCGAGATTATTGGCCCAGTGGTAGATGAAAATTTACGGTCTTTGTCAATGAAACCATTTCATTTTATACATTTAGAATTCAACAGCACTTGCAAAGCTTACACTAAGAAAGTCGGGGTGAAAATTAATCCTGGTATGTTAATGTATTAGTTTTACACAACTCCGATGTAATTGTTGTTAATATAAGAGTATATGTATCAAACAGGGTAAAAAACAACTACTGTCCCACTTTATAAAACATCTATCAAAGTCACCTACAAGGACTGTTCAAATACAGGTCTTATATACTAATACTGATTATTAAGTAGTTCTCTGTCTACACTAAAGATTTACATTTCTGTCATATTTTCAGTAGATATTGTGCTGATATTTTGAGGTGTTTTATACAGATGCTCAAATATTTTAATGGTTTCTATGTTGTATTTTTTCTATAATTTTGTTGGATTTTAATGTAAACTAGTTTTGAATATATCCAGATTTTCTTTGTGCTACAGTTTCATTCAGTCATATATAATGTTTTATTAATTATCCCATGTGAACTTGGTTAGTTACATTTGTCTTTAGCTGAAAAATACCTTTTACTTTCATATGGATTAATTTAAATCTTTAAATTAGCATGCTTATTGTTATGCATACAATTTATTAATATTTGTTATTTGCTAAATTATTTTACATAGACCCCTGCATTTTATTAAGTCCTTGGTATGAAGGGAACCCTGATGGCTCTTTGGCTTGGAGAGGGGTGGAGTGGGGGTATGGGTGGAAGGGAGGGGAGGGAAGGGGGAGGAGGAGGGGAGGAGGTGGAAATTTTTAATAAAAAGTGAGAAAAAAAATAAAAAAAATAAAAAGTACAAAAAAATTTAGCATGTTAAATTCAATTGCCTAGTATTCTATTGCTGTGAAAAGATACATGACCATGGCAACTTTAATGAAAGAAAGTATTTAATTGGGGCTTTCTTACAGTTTCAGGGTTTAGTCTATTATTATCATGGTAGGAAGCATGATTTATGCAGGCAGACATGGTGATGGAGAAGGAGCTGAGAGTTCTACATGTGGATTGGCAGACAGAAGGGAGAAAACACTGGACTTGGCATGAGCATTTAAAATCCCAAAGCTCGCTACCAGTGACATACTTATTTCAACAAGACCACACATACTTTAAGGCCATACCACAATTTTCTGTCAATAGTATCACTCCATAATGACCAAATATTTAAATCTATGAGCCTATGAGAGCCATTCTTATTCAAATGATTACACCAGTTAACTAGTATATGAAATAATCCTTGGCTAATTCTTGGAAATGTACAATACAAAGGACTAGATACCAACTTACTTTTCAATTGTATTAAAGGTATATCCCCATTGATCAGTAATCCCACAAGACAATTTGTGATCAAAGATTCAGAGACAAAGGATGATCGTCCACCTGTAGCAGCAATGCTCCAGTCAGCCATGACAAACCTTCATAATCATCACTCTCATGATGTGTCAGTGAAGGGTGCACTGATAGCCTTTCCTAATGACAGAGCTGCCAGTATCAGGTGTGAAGACCACCATGAACAATTCAGGTAAAATGTAATATTAATAAATTAAAATTCAAAAGACATAATATCCAGGATAATGTGCAGAGACCTGACAAGATCCTGGCATTACAAAAGAAAGCTACTGGAGGCAGTAATCAGAATGAAATTATGTTTGTCCCTTTATATGTGGAAAACAATGGCTGTTGAATGTTAGTGTTTGCCTTATCTAACTTTTTATACATTCTACTGTGTACTTGTGAGGCAATAGCTGGCATACAAAATAGTTTTCAAAATTATATCAAGAATATCAATATATAAATGATAGAAATAATCACTATTGGTATTATAATTAGACTCCAAAATAATTATATTTTTAGTATAATTATAAGTTTGAATTTATCTGAATAAAACACTTTAAATTGTAAGAAACTAATTAACTGTTGGTATTGTCCTTGTTTTCTCATCTCAGAGGCATATTTCTAGTAACTCCTCCCCACTTGATCTAAAACTTCTCAGGTTTAAGTTCATAAGGAATGTTTAAGCTAAAATTTAAATTCATCATAACTCAAGGACATTACTAAGTTAAAGGTGGCAAATACATGACTTTCTGGACCTCAAGATTTTAATATATTCATAAGTAAACAGGGGTTATTTTATGCCAACTTGTATACTAACAGTAGACTAACTAAACTCAATAATAGCCCCGTACTTTTTCTACTTTCTTTATTTTTTGGTGGGTATCATTAAGATCATTTACCATTTGATTCTTCAGTCCACATTTTTGTTATCTATAAAAGAATAATTCTGTGACATTTACTGACATTCCTGATATTTTAATTTATTTATTCCTTTCACATCTCTCTTTCTTTTCTTTGTTTCTGTTTGATCAGTACCATAAAAACAGAACTATAAAAAGAATTCTGACATTTAAAATTGTTATGCATTATGAAAATTTAATTGTATGTGTTCTTCTGGCTTATTACATTGCCTCCAGTACCCTGAGTTGATTGCTTCTGGAAACATTTTTTACTTTTTTATGAACCTATTTTCCTATACAAAGTTACATTTCAATTTAATTTTAACAATTCGATTCTGTTTCTGTATATTAAATCATTAAAATTAACAGAAAAATAAACTTTGCCATTCCTATTATTTAATAGTTATATTTAATTCTCTCAATGGAGAGTTTTTTACCTTATCAAATCTAATAATGTTATCAATTAAATGTTAAAAAAGAAACCAAAGAAATTTCATTCTAGTGCATTCACTTTTTGCTAAGAATTAAAATTATTATTTTGTTCTTATGTATATAACCCTTTCAGTTTTTGAGAAAAAAATAATGTAAAGAATTTTGTTCATTGCAATATCTTTTCTGCTCATAACAGTGTTAAGAATACAGGTGAATATTGGGTTAATTTTTTCCTGGGGGGACTTAAATAAATGTCAATTTATTCTAGATAGCCCTTCAGAAACAGAAAAAAGTAATTCCTTCGAAGTTCAAATTTATGACCACATCAGTGAGTTTGTTAGACTTATTTTCAGAGCACTGTGGAGGGGTTACTTAACAATAAGTGTGCATGATTGCAAAATAGCTAAATCACTGCAAAGGGTGACTGCAACATGGATAAATGTCATCATGAAAGTTGTATCATAGAGCCCCCTTTTCATTCAACCTTCCATTAGCTTTTCCCAAGGTTACTTGCATCTGGAGGAGCACAGGAGTAAGTAATGGCTGTAGTCCCTGTTGAGGGTCCTATGGTCCTTCTCCCCTTCTACTACTAGGCTATGAACAGCTTCATTACCATAATGATAGATCTAGCTATCACTATACTGTTCTGCTCAATTACTTGTTGTGTGTACCAGGAATAGATAATTTCTACTCTAAAATGGTGATTGGCTGATCATGTTATACCTGGAAAGAAAATAGCCATACAACATAGACAACTCAGTAAGTTGTTTTTTAATAAATAAAAGAAATGATTTAGTTACATAATAAATTTTGTTTATTACATATTGGAAAAAATAGTGCTTACTCCAAGCTACAGAAATAATTCTATATGCTTAGTGAACTCCAGAGTTGAAGGAAGTATTTGTTAGAACAACAAAGTAATCCCTCCTCCAGCAGGTTCCTAAAAAGGAGCCGAAAGGAAATTTTCCTTCAGAATGATCTTTATTAGAAGAGATAGCCCCCTGATCACTGACGGTCAGGATCTGGACTTGAAATGGGAAACCATGAGAAGAGATAGCGGCTTTGTTTCTTAATGGCAGAGACCTAGCATTCAGTTCAAGAGAACAAAGAGGATTTCTGTCGTTTAGAGGTTTTCAGCTGGTGAACAAGTTCATATCATGCGGTTTATCTTAGTTTAGCCTCAGCTTTGGCATGGGTATCATCATACACCTCTTTTGCAACTAAATGTGGGAGTTTCTGTTCAGCTATAGCACAGAATGATCTTTTAGCAGTTCTGTCTCATAGTGCCACAGTGCTTTTTCCATGATTTTAAATTCTGGGAGGGAGCAAACGGCACATAGGCATTATATAGTCTATGTTTAGTGAAAAGATTCAGTATTCTCTATTTCTTCTAATTCTGGTCATAATTTTAAAAAGATGTATACATATATACATATGAATATAACATACACATATATGTGTATTACAATATAACACACATACCACACATATGCATATAGGTATATCTCACCCTTATCCTCTTTAGCAATGATGTCTTTGTATACTATAGGATATGCATTTTATCATACTCACCAAGTAATGCACTCCACTTGATATTGAAATTGACCAGTAGGTACTTGGTATATTCTAATCAAATAGGTATATGTGCTTGTACGCTTGCACACACACACTCGTGTGTATTTTAACATGATATGTTGTTCACCTTGTAGAACAATTTTCACAAAGATGCCAAGGCATGTCTATGTGGATCCTGATTATGAATACACTGATCTGGAAAAATTGGAAAGGAAAATACATCGAGATTACTATACAGACTATATTAACAATATAAGAAATGCACGCCTACACAAAGAAGCACTGAGGTAAAGACAGTTCTTCTAACAATGTGCCTAAAGACCATATTTGCTTTTCTTCTTAAATTGATTATTTGAATATAAATTTTGGGAGTACAATCCAATGATTGGATATAACGATCAAATCAGGGTATTTGACATTGTCATCATATATTTATAGTGTTTGACCAATGTAATAATTGAAGATTTTATGAAGGGTAATGTGAAATTTCAGGATATCTGTACAATGTATTTGGTTTAAATCAGTGTAACCAATGCTTCCTTAATTTTCTTATTATTGCTTTTAGTGCTTTGTGTTCCTACTTACTAGTCTCCACATATTTTTAGCATTTGTTATAATTTGTCTTTTTAATAATAGCCATTTCAGTGACATGGGGTGATAATCTCTGTCAGTTTGATTCTTGTTTTTCTGGTGACTGAAGCTTTAGAAAATAAATTTTGTTGGCCATTGACTTTTTTTCTTTTAGAAGTATACATTCATTTCATTTCATTTGCATACAATGCAATTTGATTATTGAGTGGGCTGTTATTAAGCTTTTTAGTTATGTGTGTATTCTGGATACATCTCTTTTCAAATGAAAAATTTGCATATTTTCCCCATTGCAAGAGTGGTTTCTACCTTTTATCGTCTTCTTTGCTTTGCAGAAGTTTCTTAGCTGGATAAAATCCCGCTTGTCTGTGCTTTCAGTGTTTATCAAAAAACTAGTACAAAAAAAAGTCAAATCTGAAGTTCATTTTATGTTTGTATTGATTATTATGGTTCAAATTTATTCTCCTTGTTAATATTAAATTTGTTTCTTTATGCCTTAGTTTCATTTTTATTTTGAGTTGTTTTAGTAGGATTTCAATATATATTAAAGGCAAAACATCTAGCTACTTTAGCCATAGTAACTTTTGGTAGTTTCCTATTTGCAGTTTTCTTAAGTAGTTTTTGCTAGAAGCAGATCTTGAGGTAAGGATTCTATTGTATGTGATTCACTAAAGCATATTCTCAAGGAAAGTTGTGTAGGATATAGGAGTCAGAACATAACAAGGGAAGAACTGATGTATTTCAAATAAAGTTTGTACTCAGCCTGATGCCAACATTTTTTTGAAGATAAATGATATCATTGCTTCTATCTTGAACCAAAAAGGCTTTTCTTTTGGTCCAAACCACTCAGTGGTTTTTTTGAGTGTGATAATAAAATAGGAGTGGCTGTAGCTACTTTCTGAGCTGTTGAAGAAGCATAGATAGTGGAGGAAAGCATCTTTCAGATTAGTATGCTAATTCAGTTAAATGGGTATGGATAAGCCTATAACAGTGTTTTTCATGGAGGACAGTTGCGCTTATTATTGTATTTTGTGAACAACTTTTCCTCAATCAGTAATTATTATTTTATCATCATCATTATTTTTATAGGGAACGCAGGTTTCCAGTAAGTGAAGTAGATATAGGCATGTTGCCATTATCTGGTCTAAAGTCACCATCATTATCTCAATCAGAAATAGAAGGAGTAACCTTCATCTTTTAAAGGCTTCTTCCCTCAGGAGCTAAAGATTGCTAAGGCACCAAGAAAATAACATCCAGGGAGACAGATCTCTGCAGAGAAAGGCATGTGCATGTTTTCAAATTTGTTTTGTCATGAGAATTCTAAAAAATAGTTCTTACTAATATTGAAATGATTAATTTTGGAAAAACAGATCTACAGAAGGACTAAAAAGTCGAAGCCAACCACTCAACAGAAAAACGTGACTGCAACAGCAAAAGTTTTGACCACCAAGAGAATCCAGCCACAGTAATTGGTTGTGTAAAGTTATAACGAAATCTACTGTGACACTCGTGTGTTGTGTGTGTGTGTGTGTGTGGTGTTGTGTGTGTGTGTGCTAGCTTTATTTTTATAAACAATATTTGATTGCAATCTAACCCCGAATCGACATCCAACTCACAACTCCTTCCAGGTCCTGCTTACATTTCTAACCACCCAATTTTATATTATATTCTCATTATCTCACTTTTTCTCTGTTTCTCTCTCTCTTTTTCTCTCTTTTCCTCCCTTCCTCTTTTCCCCTGCCTTTCAAAAACAGATTTCAAGATGGTAGAATAGGAAGTCCATGGCTTATTTTACCACACAGTATTAACTGTGCAGCTGTTCTTGGACAAATGTGTCATTGTGAGAGCTTTGGCCTTCAGTTCCTGTGAAACCCTACTATACCTAAAGACACACGGAGATCAATATTACCTGATAGTTCTGTCAGGCTAACTGATTATAGTCCTAGGTTTAAACCAAAAAATAGCTTTAGCAGCCTCAGCAGCAGTCCCCAATCCCAAATTAGATTTATTCTTGTCATTGAGGCCTATTATACAACATGGTAACTGTAATTTAAAAAGATATATGAAGCTGGGCAGTAGTTGCGCACGCCATTAATCCCAGCACTTGGGAGGCTGAGGCAGGTGGATTTCTGTGAGTTCAAGGCCAGCCTGGTCTACAAGAGCTAGTTCCAGGACAGCCTCGAAAGGTACAGAGAAACCCTGTCTCGAAAACCCAAAAAAAAGAAGATATATGAATGTTGCTGAGACTGAATTTTTGAATTTTCTTATGCCACCGTACACAAGTACATGAGGTAATGCATATGGTAATTACCATTGTTTAACTATTACATAATGTAGACATAGCTAAAACATATACTTAGGATGAAATATGCAGTGAAAAATAAGAAATATGATATATTGATACCAAACAACAATATTAATTAAAAAGAAAAGAAATTCTGATATTTGCTGGTCAAGGAATCCATATGGAAGACACTTTGAAATCAGGCAGACCAAGACAAATGCAACATTATCTTGTTTTTTATGTGGAATTAAAAGGAACACTGGGACTTATAAGAGCAAAGAATAAGCTGGTTATTACCAGGGTTTGTGTAAATGGTCAAAAGAAACAAAGCTTTATTTAGTATAACTTATGGAAAGCTATGTGACTACAGTTAATAACAGAATTATTGAAAATTGGTTGTAATATATTATAAATGTTTACACCACAGTCTTGCTGTGTGAGGTGATAGATATTTCAATTAGATGTATTTTATCCAATCACATTGCACACATATATGAACATTATGCATATTGCAAACATGTACAAACTTTATAGTTTAAGCTTTAAAAAGCTGGGGAAATGGATTATTAATATATTTTGTTGAAGTATGTATAGGAAAATATCCTTAACATTTGGAAAGTAAAAGGTTTTAGTTATGAAAATATAACCACAATTGAGAGAAGACACAATAGGAATAATGAGATTAATCAAAGCGAAGTAGTTTTGCTTTTTTTTGTAAAAATACTGGTAGGAGAATAAAAAGAAATCTATTAACTTAAACTGTTGTATATTGTATATCTGACAAACTACTTTTAACTAGAATGCACAATAAAACTTCAAAAAGCAACTAAATTTTAATCAATATTCTGAAATTTGAACTGACAGTTCAGGAAAGAACATATTAAAATAGACGTTGTTAGTTCTTAAGGGCAAGCCTTGTTCTGCCTCAATTTGATATGTTAGGCTTTTTTGACTCCCATGAGAGGCCTTACACTTTCTGAGGAATGGATTGAAGGTGGTGGTAGAAGGAGGTGGGAGGAGGGAATAGGAAGAGGAGGAACAGGAAACTATGGTTCGTATGTAGAATAAATAAAGATTTTATAAAAAATTAAACTAAAATGACACAGTATGACAAATTTAGTATATGGCTAGAGGTAACCCATGAAGAAAAAAATCTCACTATTTTTTTTCCTGAACATATAAAGAACCCAAGACTAGTGAATAGATAAGGAGCCAACAAACTATTTAAAAGAGTTGTATTCTCATGAGTAATACACAAAATAAAATTATTTTAGTTTGCTGGTTCCTTATATAGTCACATACAAACCAACCATGTAATTTATGTATTCTACTCGTAGGTATTTACCCAAAAGAAATGACGTTGTATTTCAAATCAATACTTGTTATCCAAAATGTATAGTAGCTTTTTAAAAGTAGCTAATTAGAAACTAAATATTAATGTATAGGTGAATTAACCAACCCAATTAAAATATATACACAAAGGGAATATGTCCTAGCTTTATTTTGGTTTTTTTTTTTTTTTTAGGATTAATATACCCTGACAAAAGGTACCTTAGGGCAGAAATCTATTTTTAACTCAAAATTCTAGGCTACATTACGTTATTATGGAGAAGTCAGGGTAGCAGGAGCTCAAGATAGCTGGCTACATCAGTGAAGAGCAGAGATAAATGAATGTTTACATGCTTTAGTGTTTAGTTTTTTTTCTCTATTCATATACATTCCACAACTTTAAACTAATGTATGGATCCACCAAGAGTGGGCAGGGATGTCCATACCAATCAAGGTGATAAAGATAATTCTTCATAGACTTTTTTTTTACTCTTTTGGGGCCTGCCACCTAATTCCCAAATAAATACACTGAGACTTATTCTCACTCATGAATGCCTCATCCATCATAGCTTGACTTGTTTTTAGCCAGCTTTTCTAACTTAAATTTACCCATTTCTCTTTAACTACACTTTACCTTCGGGCTTTTTCCTTCCTTTATTCTATTCATTATTACTCTATAGCTGACTGTGTGACTGGTGGCTGGCCCCTGGTGTCCTCATCTTCTCTTTTTTTTTGCTCCTCCCTCCTATCTTTCGAGAAACTAGATTTCTCCTCCTATTTGTTATCTCTGCACCACTTAGTTCTCTCCTGCTTAGCTACTTTTTATTAGGCCAATCAGGTGTATTAGTCAAAGTAACACAGCTTTGCAGAGTTAAACAAATGCAAATAAACGAATGCAGCACATCTTTGCACCATTAAACCAATATTCTGCAGTATAAACGAATGTAACATCTCAAACTAATATTCCACAACACATGCTCACAGACCAACCTAGTTTAGACAAACCATCATTATCTAAGATTTTTTAGATTATAGATTGTGTCAAGTTGGCAGTTGAAACTAACAACAGTACTTAATAATATAAAAGAATAAAATATTTATTTACCTAAAAATTGAAAGAATGTCTAGAAAATTAACTGTGAGAAATAATACATACAAATCTGTTTTGCATCAGAAGATAATATTCTTGTAAAACCATAAAAAGTGGAGATGAGTGAGATGGCTTAGTGGGTAAAGGTGATTGCACTTAAACCTGGAGATCTGAATTTGATTCTCTTAAATCTTATGATTGAGAGAATTAACTTACGGTTTGTCCTCTGACTTCCACACACATGCTGTTGCACACTCAAGCCCCTTTATACACACAAAGACACACAATAAATAAATAAATGTAATTAAAATAAAATTTACACACCTTTAATCCCAGCACTTGGGAGGCAGAGGCAGGTGGATCTCTGTGAGTTTGAGGCCAGCCTGGTCTATAGGGCAGCTAGGACTGTTACTCAGAGAAACCCTGTCTTTAAAAACCAAAAAAAAGAAAGAAAAAAAGAAAAACCTCTAAAATCAATCTGTAAGTATAGTAATTCATGTGAATTTTTTGAGAAAGAAAATGTTTTAGAATGGTCATTATTCAATCTTTATATATGTATGTCAGGATGATGCATGCCCATAATATGTCCACAGGCAGAAAGATCGTACAAAGTTAGCTTTGGTTATACAGTTAAATATTGTCTCAAAATAAAAAGGAGATTATGTATAATTATTATACCTTATATGTATTATACAAATATATACATTGAATTATAATTAAAGCTTTTGGCTATAGGAGAAACCCTTAGGAAACAAGTCATGTAAGTGAAAATAGTTTTATTAAGAATTATATATTGGTGAATAAAATAAATGTATTCATGTAAGTAGGCACATTGGTGAAATGTTGGAGATTAAATTGATGATAGGAATTTTATTGTGATTATTACCTTACCATGAAATTTTTCATACTAAAATATAGTCATATTGAGCATGAAGCAATAATCTCTAAACATGAAACTTTGGTATGATTCATAAAAGCATGGTCATGTCTGACATTGTACCAAATAATTTTGTGATATTATACTATATAGTATTGTGTTAATTTTAGACAATTTATCTTACCAAAATAAAATCTAAAGACTTAGAAAATGAAGGAACACCTTTGCAAGAATTTTACTTAATAACCTACTTTATTTCAGGACCATCTGTTCTTAACTTTGGTAATATTTGTGTGAAATCTTCAAATACTCAGCTACTTCACATTGTTAACATGCTGCCAATGTATATATTGATACAGTTAGATATTAATTTGGAAGAACTTCAGAAAACCCGCCAATTTTCCTATGTGATTCCACCTACATCTAGTAAATATATTTCGATGGTATTTGAGTCTTCTACCAACGGGAAATTTTGGAAGTAAGGTTTATTTCTCAGTTTTTACTTACTGGAGTCATTTATGGTATTAATTTACTTCAATAATTGTAACATAGATTATACTTGTATGTTCATATAGTTCAGTGGTAATCTGATTTTCCCCATCATTATTTTCTGAATCAATTATATATGGTAATCTATAGCATATATACTTTATGTGTATCTGAAGTCTTTAATTATAAATAGGTACTGTGCTATCTGTTAAGTTTGGGAGTTTCTACTCTTTTACAGATCATTTACCTTTAGAATTAACAACATACCTGGTGGACATATCTTAGTGATGGCTGTCGTCCTACCTGTAAAACTTGAACTGTCTTCTAATGAGATTGTGTTGAAACCCCAAACCTTCTTGATGAAAACATGTTTCCGGGGGACAGTCAGGCTATTTAATCATCTGAACTGTCCCTGCCCAATTTGAATGGAAACCAGTAACTGTACCGAGAGGAATTGCATTTACTATTCGTCCAGCCCAAGGTAATCATATATTGTTTTTATTTAGAAATTAATTCATTCACTCCTGAATTCAGACATTAATAACTTACTGATCACATACTATCTACTTATGACAATAGCATGGAAGTAAACTTGATACTATCATCAAGAGCATTTATTTTTAAATGTGTAAATATGACTTGAAAATAAGGATTCTATGTTGCAGTTCTAACAGAAACACATAATAAGAGCTATATAGAGATGAAGATGTTAAGTTCTTGGTTAATTATATGGCCAAACAAGTTAGAAATTTACTAGACAAAATGGGAAGATAGATACCCAGAGAAAAAATGATGGTGTCGTGTTTAGATCAAAGGAAAGATTAAATTTTAGGGGTTATAAAACCTTTAAGGCTGTCAAATTGTTGATTAATATCCATTGACATTAAATGTAATCTGAATATACATTTGCTTATGAAAACTATCATACAATATGAATATATATCAAATTAGCACGTTGTATGACTTAAATTTATACAGTATTTTTCAGTTAATTATTTTAAATCTACTAACTTATTCACATGTGAGTATTGTCAGGTCTATTATCTTGCTTTGTATTTGAGCACACAACTGAGTCCTTCAATCTATACAATGTATAAATTAGCCATTGAAGATACTCTTTAAAAAGTCACTACTTTTATATTTTTAGTATAATTATTAGATTATTTAAAGTGACTTATGTTTTCTTAGATTTTGAATTATTTTAAATTAGTTATAGCTAGTCATAAGTACAACTAATAAAATAAATTTAATGCAATTACAAACTTAAAACTGTCATTTATTAAGAATACTAGTATAAGCCAGTCTGAATTAGTGCTTTTGACGGAGCCCTGAAATAGTTACCCATCCATTTAAATTTGAGTATGCTATTCCTTACAAACTCATAATTTCATGAATTTTTTTATTATGTAAACTCAGTAACTTCTAAATTGTGATTTATCTAGTAGCCTATCTTATTTTGCAAAAATCATTGTGTTGTGCTGTGAGGACCTTATAAGGACAGAATGTATCTGAACACACTGAACCTGATAGAAGAGAAAGTGGGAAATAGTCTACAACATATGGGCACAGGAGACCACTTCCTACGTATAACCCCTGTAGCACAGACAATAAGGGCAACACTGAATAAATGGGACCTTCTAAAACTGAGAAGCTTCTGTAAAGCAAAGGACACTGTCATTAAGACAAAAAGGCAACCTACTGATTGGGAGATCTTCACCAACCCCGCAACAGACAAAGGTCTGATCTCCAAAATATAAAAAGAACTCAAGAAACTAGACTTTAAAATGCTAATTAACCCAATTAAAAAATGGGGTACTGATCTGAACAGAGAATTCGCAACAGAAGAAGTTCAAATGGCCAAACGACACTTAAGGACATGCTCAACCTCCTTAGTGATCAGGGAAATGCAAATCAAAACAACTTTGAGATGCCATCTTACACCTGTCAGAATGGCTAAAATCAAAAACACCAATGATAGCCTTTGCTGGAGAGGATGTAGAGTAAGGGGAATACTCATCCATTGCTGGTGGGAATGCAGAAGGTATAATTAAAAAAAAATATATTGAAAGTTACCAGTTGATCAATACTACCTTTTCATTCTATGTGCTTATACTTCTGCAGTGAGATGGGAAGATCTGAATCTTTGCATCTGTACTGGCTTACTGTGGTGTTTTATAACCAGCTAAAGTCTCATGCTCCATGAGTGCCAAGTAAAATAAAGATTAAGACTGATCTTAGCTTCTCACTTTTTTTGTGAGCAATTTCCTCTACGTGTGCTACTTTCTTCACCTACATGTTTACCAGACACAAGAGTTCTTGCTGCTCTTACAGAGCCCTCAGGTTTGGTTACCAGAACCCACATGACCCATCAACTGTAACTCTCTTTCAAGATGATCTGATACCCTCTCCCAAACTCTGCAGGCTCTTGAATGCATGTGGTACACACATATATACTCAGGCAGACACACACACACACACACACACACACACACACACAAAACAAATATTTAATATTAAGTGTAAGTAAAACTATAATTCTCACAAAGGATGGTAAAATATAAATGGATAGGTATATGATTGAACTTTATTTGAAAGTATTGCCAGCTTATCATATATCTTGATATTTATTTCTATTTTCCACTCCTTTCTCTTCTTAAATTTTCTTCTCAATATCTTTAGTTATAATTTAGGAACAATTGTTATTTATTTTCCATCACAGCTTTTCCCATCCACTATTTTCTTAAGTATAATGGGGTGACTTCTTCCTGAACACACCTCTGTCTCTTTTCTCATCTCTATCAGGGACTTTCTTTTTTTGTTGTTTACTGGCAATGTGATTTTGACAGACCTGTATACAGCAAACACTTCTATAACCAAGTCTTTCATGAACTATGGTTCATTATTACAGTATTAGCCTCCAAGAATACTGATAGTCTGTTACTTGGTGCTTTCTGATTATCTCATATTATATCCATCACTTATATTGAGTTTTCATCTTCCCCTATGGCCATTGCAAATTCAGAGGTCAATTTCCTTTTCTATTTATATAACATTTTATATAAATATAACTCAGTTTCCCCTCCATCCTCTACTCCCATTCCCTTCCCACACCAACTCTCATCTACCTCCCACCGCCATCCACCCTCCTCCATAAGAGGTCAGCATTCTGTCTCTTCATTTTTTAAGACTGACAAAACAAAACAAACAAACAAAACAAAACAAACAAAACTCCATGTAAGTTAAACCAACCCCCAAACAAAATTGTTTGTAATGGTCCCCGCATATCCCCTTTAGTGTCTGGTCCTCAAACTCAGAGGCTCCATTCTTCTGAGGAATAATGTCAAAGTAATTTTCCATCTTGTGTTCTTGTTTTTTTTTTTTTTTAAATTATTCACTTTTGTGGTCACTTTTATGTCCCCTGGCAAATTTTGTCATCTTAAAAGTTCAGCTCATCCATGCTTCATGTATAAACTCACATGCCAATACAATGAAGTTTTCTCTATTTCTTGGAGACTTAACTTACATTTTCCCCCATACCTTCTGCTCTTCATTTTGAACTTTTATGCATCATTTTCTTTTGAAATGATGAATTTCATTTTACACCTAATGTTTCTGATATCACATGGTCTCTCTTACATTATTACTTTTAACTCCATCAGAAGTTAATCTCTAAAATCCATAATAGTAATTCTTCCCTCTGAAAGTATAATAATTGTTTATATTAATAATTACTTCAGAATATAGAGAAATTAGAGGAGATAATTTTGTCAGGGTTCACATAAAATTTCTATTGTCTGTATATTTCTAATTCTAATGTTAATTGCTGTGATAAATATTTTGTTGTTTTTCAAACATTGGCATATTTTCGTATACAATTCTATTTTAACCTATGATAAAATCGATTTTAACAAAATCTAAGCCTGTGTTCATTTAATAATGTGTCACTTATAATGTCTCTGTTATTTAAATATAGTTTTAGTTGTTATATAATGCCTTCGCATTTTACACTATCCTAAATGTTTAGAAAATTAAAAATGAAAATATATTGTCTTATTTTATCTTTTTCTTTTTAGGCATTGTTGATCCTTATTGCTCATTGGAATGTGAAGTCACCTGGCAGCCAGGTTTTAGTTCTCCGGAGAAGGGAGAATTTATACTTCAAGTCACTGGAGGAAATACTTTGACACTGAAGTGTACTGCACATGTAATTATTTTTCTTTTTAAATATTTTTAAAAGAAAACAATCTTTTTTTATTTTACATACCCATACAGGTTCCCACTTGCTTTTCTCCCATTCCCTCCACCTACCCCCTCATCCACTCATCACAAAGAATAAGGTACATTGCTTTGATGAAGGACCATGGCCCTCTCTATTATATTCTGTACTATCACACTTGGCAAAACACTTGAATTACTTAACAAATATTTAGCAGACTTGGTGGTGCAGGCGTATAGTCCCAAATACTTTATGTTGGGGCAGACAGCTTGTTCGTTTCCCGGCTGCTGAGACGTGAAATAATAATACTGAAATTATATTAATTATAACACTGCTTGGCTAATGACTCTAGAATACTCCTAGTTAGCTTTTTTTCCCCAACGTATTTACTCTGTATTTATAGGCCCTTTGAAATTGTACAATGTAGGACAAAGAGGTCACCCTATCAGTGGATTTATCAGTCTGCCAGTCTGCTTGCCAAGTTTTGTCATTTTTTTCCTCATTGTTTTTTATTAAAAATTTCCATCTCCTCCACCTCCTCCTCCCCTTTTCCCTCCCCTCCCTTCCAACCATACCCCCACTCCGCCCCCTCTCAAGCCAAAGAGCCATCAGGGTCGTATCTTAATTAACCCATTCCTTTATTTTGTATTTTGCAACTAGGTTGCAGCCTACCAGTAAAGTTCTGGTGTCTGTCTGCTGCTGCAGCTACATGGCTCTCTCTCTGACTGTCTACTCTATTTTGCTTACAATTCATGCCTTGCCCCTATTCTGCACTGCAATATGCCCCAAAGCAGCTTCTTTATTAACCAGTGGTATTCATAGCATACAGAGGGGAATCCCACATCAAATTTAGATGCTGATGAGATACAAGGTCATAATATGTTAGAGACCTGCCTTGGCTAAAAAGTGAGTTCAAGATTTATTGACTAATGATGTAAGCTTTAAGGTTCTTGCTCGTGACTGTCAAGCCTGATTGTTGCCATGACCATACACCATGATTAACTCCTATCCTTTGGAATTCCTAACCAAATAAACTCTTCCTTCTTTAAGTTGCCCATGGGTATGATGTTTTGATCAAGAGGCAGAAAGAAACTGATGAGACTCATCTTGTATTTGGGGCATAGATGTTCAGGATGTAGGTTTCATCTTGATGGATTGTTCCTGTGATGAAATAGAAGTGTCCTTCTCCATCTCTTCTGACTAATTTTTTGAAGTCTATTTTGATAGATACAGGATTAGCTATACCTGCTTGTGTTCTTAGGCCCTTGATAGAACATCTTGTCTCAATGCTTTACTCTGAAGTAATGTCTATGAGTTGAGTTGTTGTTTTTTATACAGCAGAAGGATGGATCCTGCTTTCGTACCCATTCCTTTAATCTGTTTCTTTCTTTTTATAGGTAAATTGAGTCCATTGATATTAAGAGATATTAATGACCAGTGATTGTTAATTCCTGTTATTTTTGGTGGTAGTGTTTGTGTGTTTCCCTTCTTTGGGGTTTTCTGGTAGAGGTTATCTGTTGCCTGTGTTTTTGTGGGCGAAGCTAACTTTTTTGGGTTGGAGTTTTCCTTCTAGTACTTTTTGTAGGGCTGGATTTGTGGACTGGTATTGTTTAAATCTGGTTTTGTCATGGAATATCTTCTTTTCTCCATCGAGGGTGATTGAAATCTTTGCT
This sequence comes from Arvicola amphibius, assembly GCF_903992535.2. Classification (NCBI taxonomy): domain Eukaryota; kingdom Metazoa; phylum Chordata; class Mammalia; order Rodentia; family Cricetidae; genus Arvicola; species Arvicola amphibius. The sequence continues at coordinate 37,531,003 of NC_052065.1, read as the reverse complement.
GGTTATAGCTGTCTGGGCTTGCATCTGTGGCCTCTTAGTGTCTACAGAACACCTGTACTGGACCTTCTGGCTTTCATGGTTTATTGAGAAGTCGGTTGTAATTTTGATAGGTCTGCCTTTATTTGTTACTTGACCTTTTTTCTTTGCCGTTCTTAATATTTTTGCTTTATTCTGTATGTTTTGTGCTTTGATTTTTATATGGTGAGCAAACATTTTTTTTTTCTTTTTCAAGTCTAATTGGTGTTCTGTAAGCTTCTTGTACCTTCATATGGATATCCTTTAGGATGGGAGAGTTTCCTTCTATGATTTTGTTGAATATATTTTCTGTGCCTTTGAGTTGGACTTCTGTCTATTATTCTTAGGTTTGGTCTTTACATTGTGTCCTAGATTTCCTGGATATTTTGTGTTAAGAATTTTTTGGATTTAACATTTTCTTTGACCAATGAATCTATTTTCTCTATAGTATCTTCAACACTAGAGATTTTCTCCTCCATCTCTTGTATTCCTTTGGTTATGCTTGCCACTGTAGTTCCATTGGTTTATCCAGAATTCCCTCTGTTTGTGTTTCTTTATTGCCTCTATTTTAGTGTTCAAGTGTTGAACTGTTTGAACTGTTCGTCTCACCTGTTTGATTATTTTTTCTTGGTTTCTTGGGTTTCTTTGAGAGATTTATTGTGTTCTTCCAGTTTTTTGTTTGTTTTTTTCTTCCATTTGTTTAAGGAAATTTTTCATTTCCTCGTTAAACATCTCCATCATCCTCATCAAATTGCTTCTTCTGGGTTAGGATGATCAAGTCTTCCCATTGTATGAGCACTGGATTCATGTGTACGTGTGCTTTTTAGGTTGTTGGATGAATTCTTGCATTGGCACCTACCCATCTATTCCTCCAATTGCTGCTGGCAGTGTCTTTGCCTTTTGGTTCAATCCTTGCAGTGGCTATTTGTGTCTTTGGGAACTGTTCTTGTTCTGCTCTGTAATGTTGCTGTGTCCTAGGTAGCCTCTGTTATCTATCTTAGCCTGCTTTCTTAGTCCACTATTAGTCTGCTCTCTTTGTTAGTTCTCTTGGTCCATTCTGTGCCGTCACAGCCTGTGCTCAGAGTTCCTCTTAGGTAGTAGGGGGAAAGGAAAGTTTGGGGGCAGAGTGGGGACTTGTAGCTTACAGGGTCTGATCAATGAGATGGAAGTATTTGGAGCACCCTACTGCAGTAAGCTTGCTTGCTGGCTGCCTAGAGAATCTGAAGCAGGTATGGGAGAGACCCTGGTGTTTTGCCAAGGTATGGAAGGCCTAAGCAGAGTTGCGGTTGCCATGCTGCGCCTGGATCATTCACCCTTTGGTTCACTACCTGTGTAGTTAAGTAGCCACCTTTGCCCCCTTCAGAGTTCCTCTCTGAGGTTACGTGGATAGGCAGGGGTTCCCAGGGTGGAGTAGGAGACTTGTAGCTTAGAGTCCAATTGATGCGGATGGCGGTGTTGAGCCTGTAATTATTTCTCTTGAATATGATGTTTTATCTTGCTCATTACAAAAAATTTTTTATCCGGCTATACAGTTGTCTTGACTATAAATTACATGTAAAATTCAATTAAATGTAATAATATTTTAGTTAGTTCATAGAACTACCTGCCTATTATGAGTGAGGAAATAGCTCATTATATCTAAGAACTTTGTGGAAACAGTACTTCTTTGTGCCAGAGGCTCTAGAAATATGTAGTAGCATCATGGAAGTCACTTGAGAGTCACTTGGTCATTATCAAACAACATACAGTATAATAGAGAAAATTATATTGTATTTATATTATATTGTATATTGTATTTATATAATTTTTCTTACAATCACTGTTAATCTTCAAGTACTAGTTACTAATTTAGTATGGAATATGTTTCTTACAATAAAAATGAAAGATGTGATCTATAACTAAGTCTCCACGGTATAACCCATGATGCCTTAACAACATGTCTTTTGGTAACCAAGAATGCATTTTGTTTATGATCCCAGCCAATGCTGTTAGAAATTTTAAACAACCCAAGTACTTTCACTGAATTCTATATTTTATGAACATAGTGATCTCCTGTGTTTCATCTATGAAGGTGCTTGTAGCTTATACATATGAAACTCACCAATTTTTCGGATTGTGAGTCTCAGGACACAGTAGGGTCTTCCCTCAGGTTCAAGCTTAAAATAAGCTGACTCCTCCTAACTTTGTGTATAAATCTCACATTTCTGAAACTTTTTCTTCAAGTAAAATACACATTGCATATAGGTACAGCTACTAAAAGTATGTATCATTCAGCTTTGCAAAGTGATGTCCAGATCAAGAAAACAGGCATATGATGAGCATAACAAAGTAACAAACCCCTTTCCCCCAGGCCACATTTCCCATAACCATATTCCTCCCAAGATTATTGCTTTCTTCATATTTATGGCCTAAAATTTATGTCCACATAGTCAAACTGCATTATTGCATGTATGCCTTCCTGTTAAAATTAGGTTTGTAGCACTAGTCTATGCTGACACATTTGTTGTGTAGATACTCATTGTCCTTTTTGAAGAGTTATCCCATTTGGGTGAATGTACTCTCACTTTTGTTTACATAGCTAATTAGAAAATGTGTTATTATAAATGTTTAATGTGTTTCATTTCCATTATTGAAGCTCTCTTTTAATGAACAGATGCACAGTATTTATCTGTTTATGTAATTATATCTAACAAGTTTAATATTGTACTTTGCTAACATAGTCGACCTATGCATATTTTCACTAACATACAAAAAATGACTAGTTAAATATTATGGATTTGTCATTAAAATAGATACTATTATTGGAGTAGCGACTATTGTGTTGAGTGCCATGCTTAACTTGTGTTTATTAGTACCTCATCCCTACAAAATTCTGAGGCATTTAATATATATATATTCATATAGTTGTTAGTGGTGAAGAATTGAAAAGACTGTGGTGTTTAAGTAGTTAATACAAGTTCACAAATGGTTTATTTTCAGAGCTAACTGCCTCCACAGCCTTTTAATGTCACCCTCTTTAGTGAGATTTGTTTTCTATTCTCTACCCCATGAGTCAATAAGAATGAAAATAACCAAATATTAAATGAAAAAAAACATATGGGATAATTAGATAAGGAAATAACAGATAATTAATAGTAAATTGGGTCATTTCAGTAAACTTTTTCAGATTTACCTCTGGAGAAAACAGGATGGAAGAAAATAAAATGTTTAAATAAAATGATAAGGTTTATCATATAGCTATAAAAATCTTGATTTACTTTTATTTCTGTTTTAGCTTAGTTTGAAAGTTTATTATTCCACTTACAAAAACTATGTTTTAAAATAATTTTAAGAATGTACTAAAGCCTTATATAATAACATTTTGTGATGCTATTATAAAGTCTAATGCAAAGTATACTCAACTCAATATTACTTGTATAAAATGTATTATAGTTATATTGGTGCCTGATTATTTACCTTTACTACTGTAAACTAGCAAGAAAGGCCATATTTGAAAATAGTATTATATGATTTATTAATTCTGTGAAATGTGTTTCTTAGAAGGAGGAGGAAAATCCCTGTGCCTGCATAATTCTATCAAAGTGAAGTATGTCCCCATTCTCATGTAGGCCAAGTGCACATTATCTGCATATTAAACGTTATGAATATAGCTTCTAGTAGAAGCATGTCTGGGTGATTTCATTTTTAGTAACTTGTTTTCTGTATTTAAATGACCTTTGAATTCTGTTGTGTAGCACAATAACATGTTGTACATAGTTGACCTAATGAGAGCTGAGAGCCTTTCAGTAATTGTCAGAATATCAATACATTCTTAGAGTAGGCATCACCTTTGGACTAGGGGATAGTTTCACTCTTCCTTCTATAAATTTGGAAACATTGTGTGTGTGTGTGTGTTGTGGTGTGATGGGGATCACACCCAGGGCTTCACACAAGTTAGAGAAGTATTCTACCAGTAAATTATTGACCACCAGCACTTTGATGGAGTAATATTTAGATATTGTATTCTAATTTTTCTTTGTATTAATTCAGCAGTATCTACTTACCTTTTATATTTCAAATTCTCCATAAAGTTAAATTACAGTTATATGAATATATTTTTGTACTTCTCTCGTTACTTTTTTTTCTCTTTTCCAGTGACGAATATTTGCCTTTATTTCTTTTTCATTATTAAGGACCTTTCCAAGCTATAAAGAGAACACATGAGATCAATTCATTAAAAAATTTCTATTTATGGTTTTAAATGTGTATATGTATACACACATGTACTACTATACATAATATAGTAGAGCTGATAAATGTTGTTTACCTTTAAATTTTTCAAGACTAATAATTGAATTGTTTTGTTATATTCTGATAATTTCTCTCTTTCTTCCTTTTTTTTTTTAACCAGGTTGGACATACTAAAAGTCACCTTTTTTAGAGCCAAGAATACTGTTCAGTAATAGTCCTCCAAGGTTTAACTACTTGGAGGAAAGCCATTCTCACAATATAGGGCAAAAACCATGCTTATTTTAAGGTAATGCAGAATTCTTGTCTCTTCTTATTGCATTAAATAATAGAATGATTTGAATCAATTTGTTCCAAATATACTGCAAAGGTAATACTTTACTATTTAGAAATGGATTCCAAACAGTGATCAAGTATTATAAGTAGATTTTCTGAGTACATTTTGTCAAATTTGTTCCACTTTCCCAATTTACAATTTTCCCTTTCTTCGTATCATTTGATTTTATTAAAAGAAAAAAGCAAACAATGTTTTAAATATAATTTACTAAGTAATGTTATGCTGCATAGTCAATTATGCCTTTTCTTTTCACTTTGTAATCATGACTGTCATGGTAACAACAAGGACTAGATGGAAGTAATTAGTTGTAGTTCAAATGATATAGTCAAATCCTATTGCGAAATCACCTCATGTCTTATGCTCAGTGAGATGCTATAGATGCTTCTCTGTAAAGCTTTTGATATAATTCCTTTGCAAACAGTATAGCAAGTTACCAATTTTTAATTACAGGTTTGTGATCAAAGCCTTTTGCCTACCATTAATATTGTTCCATCAGAAGGAATAATCCCATTGGGGGAATAACTGTTCTTAATATCTCCTCTACACCCACTGTGGCAGAAAAATTTGATACGAGAGCAAAGGTATATTTTTGTCATTCTTTCTCTTTGCATTTGTATATGTAAGTGTATATATATTTACATGTGTCTATGTGTATATATGTAATATTTTATAAATATTTACAATAATGAGAACATTATAAAAATAATTATGTTTGTTATTAGAAAATGTACTTATTTCATCTATAATTAGTGGAATTTTGAAGTATAACACTAAGTAAACTATTTTTAAAAATTTGAACTAAACTAAATATGTAGGTTTTTAGAGGTCTAAAAGTAGCAACTATACCTAAGTTATATAAAAAAACAATGATAACAGCACTTGGAGAAAAGTTTCTGAAATTTTTTTTTCAAGCAATCTGGTAGCTGAAGTTTCCTCTAAGTTGAAATGAATAGCTACCAATCAGCAGGAGGCACTTTGGCATAAAATTGAATGATTTGACACATCCTCACTGTTCTCATAAAAACAGATGAATTTTTCTCCATGGCGTTAGGGAAATTAGGAAAATGTAGTAATGGGATTGCAGTAGACATTTATATCCTCTGGCTCTTAGCATCTTTCTCTCTCCTCTACCGTGATGTTCCCTGGGCCTTAGGTATAAGAGTTGTGTTGCAGATAGACACCCATGGTCAGTTGATCTCTATATTTTAACCAGTTATAAATTTCCATCGTAGTCTCCATCTGCTACAAAATAGCTTTTTAAAATGAAGGGTGAAAATATGTTTATCTCTGAGTTTGAGCCTAAATATTTAGAATGCACATAGAATTGTTCTGTTTTTAGGAAAGTGACCATAGTGGGTTGTTCTTTAGAGTCTATGACATTTCCATATATGGGTAGTTGGTTTGGTTCCCAGTACCAGACATCATGAATTCCTTCCATTAAGTGGGTCTTAAGTCAGTCACCCCTAATAAAATAGTACCACTGTGCACTACTGGGGATATTTCCAGTCAGGCCATTGTGGTATGTAGTCATCACAGCTGGGTAGGACTGCTGTTCGGTTCTCTCTCTCTCTCTCTCTCTCTCTCTCTCTCTCTCTCTCTCGCTCTCGCTCTCGCTCTCTCACTCTCTCGCTCTCTCGCTCTCACTTTTTTTTCAGCTTGTATAGCACCTTGCAATAAGTATGAGAGCTAGTCCCCAGGGAGAAGGCTTCCTGGTCAGGTCCAGCTGAATTCCTTCAGTGCTATAACCAAAATGTGCGGTATCTTCAGCAACCAAATCTTACTGTCAAGTTTTGGGAGGCAACCATGTTGTTTTGGAAGTTTTGTAGACTCCTTTCAACAACAATTCAAAGGGAATTTTACCCTGCTTTGATCTAGGTTTCTGTTATATTGTCTTTGTTTCCTGAGGAGAGCATTAGCGTTATCATATATGTGATATATATATGACTATATATATATCACATATATAATAATCTGTATGAGACTATGTATATGCATATATGCATATATATTTGTGTGGGGGGTGTATAGTATGTGTACTTTAATGCACATATGTAAAGTGTTTCTCTATGACTTTTTCAAACAGTGTTATTTACCTCTGCTCTTTCCTTCCCTCTGTATTGCCCACTCCCTGTCCCAGTTAGAACCCACCCCTCTAATTTTTCCATTTTCTTCTTCAGAGCACCTTTGTCCTAGTCTCTCTCTCCCTAGAAAGAACTCCTTGCCCCTACCCCCTACTCCTGCATGGTCCCATTAGACTTTCCTGTTCTTTGAAGTTAATTGATTTTTGTTTACTATCTTAATCTTCTTGTTGAAGACTCAGTATTCAGGCAGGCTATAGGTCAGAATTAATTATGCTGGCATTCAAATTTATGGACCCCCAAAGACAAAACATTGGCCCTTCTGAATGTTAGTTTTCTGTACTTTGAAATTGTTTCCTGAGAGAGTTATGCCATAGTATAACAAATATTTTAAAAGAAGATAGTATAATTAAGTACTACATTAGTTCTAAACAACAATTTTGACTTGTATTCATGGATGCTGTGTCTATTAGCATATTTCTATGGAACAAAGTATTTATCATTCAACCATACTTTTGTTATTTTGACTAATCTGTAGTAATTAGATAAGAAAAAATGAGTTACAGAGAATTATAGTCAGGTCTAGTCAAATACACATTACTCTCCCATTCAAATTCATAAGCTATTTGATTTCTAATGGTTGAACACTAAGTTTACAAGCAGTATCAATTTGCCAAAGAAGAAAAGTGGTAATAACTGTCATAATAAAAAGATTATGTATACACACATACATATACACACACACACATACACACACACACACACACACACACACACACACACACACATATATATATATATATATATATATATATATATATATATATATATATATATATATATATATAATTTGCATTATAAAGTGCCATATGAGGGGGCCTGGGATTTTTCATCTATATATGATTATATTTTAATTTAATTTTTACAAGATTTTCTATTTCTTTTAAATAAGGTTGCTATTCACCGTGCAAATGTTATAGATCTTAGGATTGGTGGATCTGTTGAAATTGCTGATGTTGAAATCTTACCTGTGAGTATGCCCCTTGCTCCTTTGCTTAATTTATGGGTGTGATGGTGACATGTCTGTAGTCAGTCCATTAATGTTTATAAGTACTTTTCTGTGTAGTAATTTAGTACATATTAGTTAATACATGTAATATAAATGTAACTGATGAAGCAGAATACTGAAATTTTTAAGAATAAAACACTGAACTTAGTTGTGAAACAACTGTCAGTAGTATTAAAATGGTTTCATTATATTCTCTTCCTCCATAAGAGATGATCCTTCACCTATAACCATCTGAAGTATTGGTTTAATTTGTCTGGTTTTAGGTTTTATGACAATAAAGTGTTTGTTGTCTTAATTGAATATTGTATTTCCAATACTGATTTAGGTTGTATGAAACTATACTGGATTTTTTTAATCACTGTTGCATAAAGATTATTTATATGAACATACTATAATTAGTCTTCATTTCATTGTTCTTAGATCTATTTATTTCTGACTCTTGTTATTGTAACCACTGTTACCATGTCAGGTCATATTCTTAGGTACAAAGCTTCTTGAAATGTAGTATTTGTTCATGTTTTTCTTCAAAAGACAGTTCCTTTTTTGCATCTTTTTATTCCCTGCTTATTTGTTTTTACAAAATTTATTTATTTCTTTTATGTATATGAGTGTCCCATCCACATATATGACCTTATCCCAGAAGAGGGCATCAGATCCTACTAAAGATGATTGTGAGCCACCGTGTGGTTGCTGGGAATTTAATTCAGGACCTCTGGAAGAGCAGCCAGTGCTCTTATGTGCTGAACCATCTCTCCAGCCCCCACGAGATAATTTCTAAAATATCATATTACTTTTATTTCTATTGCTCCATTTTTCAGTGTGCCATACGTTGTATTATGAGATGTGAAAGCTTCATCTAATGAATATATCTAATGAGTATAGATTCCTCCCATCAGTTTTTCAAATTATTATCTATACATAACTAGTACTTGTTCTACAATTGATAATGTGCATACTCACTGACACACACAGATGCACACACAGGCAAACAGACAGTTGTACACACACACGTACATATACACACTTTTTTTAAAAACAGCATTCCAAAGGATATGTTCTGGTCCATTTACCCAAAGAAGCCTTTATTAGGTGTTCAAAAAAGGCCATCATATTCTTCCATTGTGACATTTGTAAGATATTATCAACTTCTTATACTCTGAGAGCCCTTTCACCATAAGCTATTATCCTATTATTTTAGATTATTTCCAACTTTTTTCTTGCAATTGTTTCCCCATTATTTGGTGCCATTGTGATGCTAAATTATAAAATACATTGATTCTATAGCTTACCTGGCTGCCACAGTACCTCAGTGTCAGTCTATACTTTAATTGTACAACAAAAATTCAATGTCAAAGTTTAGTTTCTGATTCCTATTGTTTGTTCAGTGATAAAAGCCTGAGAACCATAGATCAACAGGCATTCAGCTTATTTAAAACTGTGGTGATTATTGAAGATGAAGAGCCAGAGGGGTTGGGGGGGGCACCAAGAAAACAAAGGCCTCTAAATCGACATGATCAACTTAGAACTCACAGAGACTGAGGCAGCATGCACAATGAGAGCCTGCATTGTTCTGCAGCAGGTTCTTTGCATATGTATCTTGGCTTCCAGTTTGCTGATTTTATTGGATTCTTTAGTGTGTGAAAAAGTGGACCTCTGTTTTTTGTGCTTGTTCTTAGGCTTTTATATTTCTGTTTCTTTGCTCAATTCTAATATTTTTGCCTTACTATAATTTAATTGTATTTTATTATTTCCTATAGAAATCATTTTGTTATCTAATGAGAAGCAGAAGTGGGGTAGATGCAGATGGGAGGGGACGTGCAGATGAATTCATAGGAGCAGAAGGAAGGGAAACCATAATCAGGATGTGTTGTGTGTGAAAAATATTATATTTCATTAAAAGGGAAAATGAAAAATTCAGTACTATCTTTTTATATCGTATACTCTATGGGAAATATTGAACATTGAGGATTTTATTACTCTATTTTCTCATGCTAAATCCATTTTGGGGCACACTTTACACATTACTATTAATAGAATAAGTTATATTACTTTATCTGTATTTATCAGTAAGCCCTTATTATTTTGAACTTTATATTTATAGCTCTTTCTTAAAAATAATTTACTCTCCAATTTTGGTGATTGTAACATTCACTAGGCTAACGTTGAAGGATTAAAAATTAGATACCAGCCTTGATGTTTTATGAAAATCATTTCTAAGTAATAGTGGTAATAGTAGCAATAGGTTGATATTTTAAATGAAACAATTTTCTTTGATAGTAATAAAGTATTTTATACAATATTACAAAATTGTGGTCGCTGTGTCCTTTTAATGTTCTTTGTGCTTCATTTGCTAAGGAACTGATCTTATAGTAACTCTATAATAAGGTTACTTATAGAAGTTTGTGAAAGAGTCACATACTTGGTGTATGGACAGGAGTTCATGTACACTCAGTAAGCATCTAGTGTACATATAGACATGGATACACACAAGGACAAAAAGACATGTGCTTGTCTTTCAAAATGAATCCTGTTCTTAAATATAACAATCAGATATGTGAACAGATATTGTGATTGATGTCACCTGGAAAATAAGCATAAGGAATAAGTCACCCTTAC